>NW_018397265.1:1660577-1660762 GCF_002168275.2 Theobroma umbraticum
TAGAGTATCAATAAGGGCCATGATATCAAAAACCCCATATGAATTGTACAAAGGCAAAAAACCAAATATCTCTCACTTTAGGAGCTTTAGATGCAAATGTTTTGTTTTGAACAATCGAAAACATTCTCTAAGAAAGTTTGATGCTAAGAGTGATGAAGCAATATTTCTAGGATATGCATTGAACT
>NW_018397265.1:1660779-1661281 GCF_002168275.2 Theobroma umbraticum
TTTAACAAAAGAACTTTAACAATTGAAGAATCTATCCATGTAGTTTTGATGAATGTAATGCCTTGCAAAAAAAAGGTCTTGTTGATGAAAATGATGCAAAGGACTTTGAAAGACAAATGAAAGAAATGAGCTTTAAGTGATCTTATCTAAAAAGAGGTCTATGTTAAACAACCACCCCGATTTGAGGACTTTGAAAAACCTAACTATGTTTTCAAGCTACATAAGGTATTATATGGATTAAAATAAGCTCCAAGAGCTTGGTATGAAAGACTCTCAAAATTTTTAATTGAAAAAGGGTATCTTAGAGGAGCATTGATACAACATTGTTTATTAAGAAATGCTTGAATGATTTAATTATAGTTCAAATTTATATGGATGATATTATATTTAGTGCTACTAATTAGGCTTTGTGCAAAAACTTTGCTGAAGGAATACAGGGTGAATTTGAGATGAGCATGATAGGTGAACTGAAATTCTTCGTTGGCCTTCAAATCAAACAATG
>NW_018397265.1:1661291-1661432 GCF_002168275.2 Theobroma umbraticum
ATCTTCATTAGTCAAGAAAGATATATTCAAGGCATGCTAAAAAGGTTTGATATGCTAAAACTGAAATCAATCAGTACACCAATGAGTCCCTCTATCAAGCTTGATGTAGAGGAGACAGGAAAAAGTGTTGATTAAAAACTT
>NW_018397265.1:1661513-1661828 GCF_002168275.2 Theobroma umbraticum
TTTCAATCTCAACCCAAAGAGTCACAATTCACTGTAGTAAAAAGAATCTTTAGGTACTTTTTAGACACACAAAATTTAGGATTATGATATCCTACAGGAACATCCTTCAATCTTATTGGATATTCAGATGTAAACTTTTTTGGGAGTAAAATAGATAGAAAGAAAACTAGTCATACATGTTAGTTTTTAGGAGATATGCTTGTGTTCTGGTCAAGTAAGAAACAAAATTTTGTTACACTTTTCACTGCTGAAGCTGAATATTTTTCCTTAGGTAGTTGCTGTGCTCAGATTTTATGGATTAAACAACAATTAAAA
>NW_018397265.1:1661838-1661985 GCF_002168275.2 Theobroma umbraticum
TGACTATGCATAATGTACCAATATTTTGTGATAACACAAGTGCAATCAATATCTAAAAAAATCTAGTTCAGCACTCAAGAACAAAGCACATTCAGATTAGACATCATTTTGTTAGAGACCATGTGCTTAAGGGAGACATTAAGATTG
>NW_018397265.1:1662212-1674301 GCF_002168275.2 Theobroma umbraticum
AAAGATTTTTGAAATTAGGAGAAATCTAGGAATGGCTAGTGTTCAAAAGCTTTGAGAAAATTTTTGACCATTTCTTTGGTAAAACAGTGTATACTTAGTTGATTAAGAGCATCACTTAATCAACTAAGAGCATTTTATTTCTGTTAATAAAAGATACAGTTAAAGAAGGGTAAAACTTGGTCATTTAAAAAGCCCAAATAAAATAATAAAATCTAAAGAAACAGAAGCAAGCGATCGGGTGAAGAAAAAGAAAAAGAAAAAATCCATTAACCCAAAATGAAAAAGGAGGGAAACTCTAAATTTTTAGAAACAAAAACTGACCACATTTAAAAAGGGAAATCTGTCGATCCTTAAAGAAAAATAAATTTTCTCAACTCATTTTCTCCTTATTCTCTCTCATATGGAACCGACTTCCTAAAACCAAAACACTTTCTTCCCAAACTTTTCAAACCCTAAAATCTAAAACTTTCAAAATCAATGGCAAAATCATCCTTGCCTAAAGATATTCTAGAAAAAAAGAAGGGCAAACGGCCCATGGAAGAAAGTCCACTGTTTGAAATTCAAAAGAAGAAAAAGAAAGATGAATCTGCTACAATGACTATGAAAATTGGGAAAAAACAAAGAGAAAAGGATCAAAAATCAGAGAAAAAGAAAGAAAAAGGAAAACCTTCTGCAAAAGGCAACTCTTCATCCTTAAAATTCAAAAATAAGATTCATGAAAATAGGTTTAGGAAAATTGAAAATGCTCTAATCTCATGCGAAAAATTTATCGACTGGGACAGCTTTAATGAATTTCCAAAAATTAAAGAAGAACTGTTAGAATATTTTGAAGAAATAAAGATGAAAAAATTGAGTGTCTTTAAGAATAGAACCTATAGTGTTAGTCTGGTAAAAAAATTTTATGCTGGTATAGCATAGGATGAAAATAAACTAGATGATCTTGAGGAATTTTTCAATGATGGTTTCAATTTGTTTTTGAATGGAAAGGAGTTTGTGGTTACTACCTCTGATTGAGGAGAATTGTTGCATGTTGAGTGCAATGAAGGAAGTTATGAAATTCTAGAAGATTATGATCCCTTATCCTTGTGGGAAATGATTACTAGAAAAACTGAAAGATTTTCCTCAAAAAGCTATGCAAGTTTCATCAGAAGTCCACAAACTAGGATATTGCACTACTTCATAGCTTCAACAATTCATGGAAGAGGTGGCAGTTTTAGCTATATGAGTCTATAGCATATGTGGATGATGCAGTTTGCATTTAATGCTTTTCCTCTAAATTTAGGAAGATTTATGATAGAAATGATAAAAGGAACATGTCGGGTTAACAAAATACATTTGCTTTATGGAAATATAATTACTTCTTTGGCAAAAAAGAAGGGTATCTAGAGTTTCAGATGTGAGATGGATTAGGTAAGGAGTAGAGATTAGGCCATTTATCTGGGAAGTCTACCTAAGATGGGTTACAAGTTGTATGGAGAAATATTTATCAAAACTTCCAAGGATGCTAAGAGGGATGAGCAAGCCACTCCTGCTTAAGCAACAACAACTCCTCCACAGATTTCGAATGAGATGATCCTGAATATACTAATGAGGATAGATGGAAAACTCACTGATCAATCTGAGAGAATCCAAAAAATTGAAGAAAGTGTGTAAGAAATGAGAAATTTGATGAAAGAAAAAAAGAAAAGCATCTTTTGATTCTGTAACTGAAGATACATCAGCAGCACAAACTGCTGAAAATCCTTTATTCAGAGCTAAAGGCAATGAACTAGAATCTAGTCCAGTAAGGAAACTTCATACCCCTGAACTTAAAATTGAGGAAAAAGATAGTGTAAACATAGAAGTGATTGGATCTTAACTCCATGAGGAAACACAAAAAGTTGAGTCCTCCCCATCAAACTCTGAGGAACTTTTCATCATGGATGTCTTTCAATTGATGGTAAGAGAAGAGCATGCTGAAAAGGAAACAACAGAAAGCAAAGCACAGATACCAACATCTGCAAAAGCATCCCCTGAATTTATCCATACTACAAGGAAAAATGATCAGATTGGGAAAGAAAAAGGGAAAGCTGCTGTAACTGCACAAGCTGAAACTAAACCTACTAGTAGGGGCAGAAAGACTATGACAACTAAGACTAAATTCCTCAAGAAGAGAATGTGCTCTAGATTAGCTAAAAAAGCTAAACCTCTAATCAAGTCTTCTGCTCAAGATCCATTCCAAGTCTCACACACATCTTCCTCTGACTGTTCATCACAACAATCCTCCCCTTAGACATCTACTGAACCCTTCAATTTCTTCTTTGGAACAGATGAATAGACCCCCTCAAACTCCTCTTAGATTTGTTCTTGTTTTGCTGATGACAAAAAAGGGGAGATAGTAGGTTAGGGTAGAAGTTATTAGAAATTTAAGGGTAATTTAGGAAAGTTGACTTTAATGATGTTGGATTGTTTATGACAACATTTTATTTTAATTGCTAATGGATTGTTGATGATATCTGAATCCTGAAATTATTTCTATACTTTTGTGTTTAATAGAATGTCAATGATTGTTGATTTTGGAATGAATGTGGATTGTTGATAATATGCTGGTGACAGCTAGTTACAATGTGGATGATATTTTGTCACCTATGACTAATGTCCTGAAAGCTTGAATGAAGTTACTCTGATAGAATGTCTGAATTTATACTTGCTACTCTTTTTAAGAGGTAGATAAAAATTGGCTGACTTGTTAAGTTGGATAGTAAAATAACTTGAAACGATCATGCATATATTAAGGGGGAGGCCACACTCAGGAGGAGAAATTCGAATCTAGTGCAAAACAAGAATAATAAATAGACATTGTACTTTTAATCAAGGAATGTTTTGTCATCATAAAAAAGAGGGAGATTGTTGGCTTTATTAGTTTTTGATGATAATAAAACATTCCCATTTATTTATGTCTAACTCTTTTATTTGAGTGTGCAGGACAAAAATGTATGTTAGATAATTAGTTAACCATTCAAAAGCAAATATCAAACTCATAAGAATAAGGAGCTACAATTGAGTAATGAAACAATAGGCCTCTCAGTTGGATAATCAAAGGAATTGGCTGGATAAAACTCTAAAGAGAAGTTGGCAGGTTCAAACAAACTGTGAGACAGAGAACACTTAGTCGACCAAGAGACAGTGTTAGTCAACTAAGAGCTTATTGCCAAAAATTGGGTTCAAAGATAGAAACGACTTAATCGAGTAAAAAGTTTTGTTAGTTGACTAAGAGCCTATTGCCAGAAATTGAGTTCAGAGATAGAGACGACTTAATCGACTAAGTAGCAATGTTAGTTGACTAAGAGCATTCTGTTTGAAAATTTGAATTTAAGCACTATAAGACAGATTAAGGGCTAGAACTACTCGCAAACTGTTTTCAACGGTCAAAATCTGTCTAATAGCCAACACAGTTGATTTTTAAAGTATAAAAGGCACTCCCAATAGCTATGAACAAGCTTTTGAAGGCTTCCAAGATAAAAAAGAGCTCAAAAATAGCAAAAATAGCAAAAATTCTCTACATACTTTCTGCACTTCACTCCAATCTTTGTAATAGAGTTAAGCACTTCACTTTGTACCATTCAGATCAGGTTAGTGATCATAGGTACTTCTTTGTTTCTTTTCTCCTTGATTGCTTATAGTGTGAGAGTCACTCTAAGGGGATTGATCAAGCTTGGGCTAGCTTGATTGAGTGTATAGGTTCTAACTTAGCTTAGAAAAGTTAGTATTGGATTTTGGTTGATCTTAGGAAAAACCATTGTTAAAGGTTATGGCTAAGCCTGTGAAAAGCCATTGTAAAAGCTTGGTGAAAGCTTAAAAATTTCACCGTTTATAGTGATTTGGTTTGAAAAATCTTTGGTTGAACAATCAAGGTAGTAGATGTAGGTCTTTGTCCGAATCATTATAAATCTTTATGTGTCATCTTCCTTATTTTATTTTTCATTCCATTCTTTGTTAGATTATTCTTTCATCTTGCATTTAATTCTTTTCATTGATATTAACTTGCCCTCAATTAGAGATCAAATTTAGTAAGAGCCAAAAAGTGCTATTCACCCCCTCACTAGCACATTTATTTGAGATCAACAAAGGTTAAGCCTAAGCCTTGAAAAAATTGATTTGTAAAGGATATACTTGAACACTGAAAAAGTAGTTTTATAGTGAATTGAAACCTTTTTGGTGATCCAAGGAAGCAAATGTAGGCATCAAGGCCAAACTTTGATAAATCTTTATGTCTTCTTCTTGTTCTTCAAATTTGCTTTTCATTTTTATTGATTTGTTTAATTAATTTTTAAAACGCTTGGAAAAAGTTTTATGCAGTTTTAATTCATTATGTTCAAGAAACTATTTGTTCTCAATTAGTCTAAAAGTGCGTTAGCCTTCAAAAATTTCAAAAGAATTTTTAAAATAATTAATTCATCCCTCTCTTGAGTTTATACTTTTAAGCTAACATTGTTATAGTATTGGTGGATATATTGCAATGATTGGATCAATAAAATTTCGTAATCAATTGAATAAACTAAAATAATATTTAGAAGAAAGGCTTGATATCTTCATTAATGACCTCATCCAACATGCCAAAAGAAGTGTAGGACCATACAAGCTGAAGACTCCTAGTGGGATAATAAACTGGCTTGAAGGCTTGCAACCTGTACAATTACACAACCTAGCATAACTCACATCTGAAAACTTATTGGAAACTAAAATAAATTTGATTAAAGGGAATCCAAATAAAATATTAATCATGGGATGGTATAAATTTGGACTTACAACTGTAGAGAATGATACTTAAAGATTCCATTAATATTCTTACATTAATTGCAATTTGTCTTACATTAATAGACAAGAGTTGCTACTTCATTGGTCATTGAATTAATTAATAACAAATTCAAAACTCTAAAAAAAATATGCGTGAATCTTTTGGAGATGAAACATTTGAATCACTTCTGAGGTAGTTTTATTTTTTATCTTTAATTATTTTAGATAAATTCTTAACTTTTATCCTGAATAATAATAATTGTTATTCAATTTAAAAAATTTAAAATTCCATATAATAAAAATTAACAACTTAAAGTCAAAGGACTCGTAAGATCATTTACTTTAAAAGTTTTAATACTAAAATGATAATAGCAAAAAAACAATATGACTTCAAAGAAAAAGATTTGAATATGACTATTTTGAATAAATAAATACCATATAAATGTTATTAAAGCAAATGATATATGCTTTTCTTCAAACTGTTACACTTTGTTTCTGTTGATTTGACTTACATACTTGGTTTGTAACCTTATTATAAATGAGGTTTGTATGAGTAAAAAGTCTTTGTTTAATAAAGCTTATGTTTCTCTTCTTCCATGCATGGGTGCCACCATCTGTTTGTGCTCAGTGGGGAGTAAGCACATACATTTTACAAGCATGCGATTCCAACTGTGCCGATAGTTGGCCTTTCAATGAGTCTTCAGTTGAACGCTGTATGCAAAACGGTATATACATAAGAACTCAATGACAGCTTTAATTATAAGTAAAATAATATCTAAAAAAGCTTTTAAACTATTAAAAATTTTAAAATAAATTTTTATATTTTATTACTCTTAATTAAATTTTTATATTTTTATTTTCAATTAAACAAATTTTTATATTTTTATTTTAAATTAAATAAACTCTTATACTTAATGCTTGATTACTAAAAAATGTATTTTTTATTTTATGTAACGTGACACTAACGTAAAACTAACTTGACATGTTAACATATTAATAATAAGATAATATATTAATATGATATGATTATATAATTATGTTATATTTCATTTTCGACATTATTATCTTATTAATATTGTATAAATATAAAATAATAATAAATAATTTAAATAAAAATAAATAAATAAATATTAATTATAAACGTGATTTAAAATAAAAATAAAAATATTTAATTTAACATAATAAAAAAATTTTAAAATTTTAAAAATTTTTTTTAACATTTCACTCACCGTCCATAAGTCCCGCGCCTGGACAGTAACCGTTGGTTGAAGGCCTATGTCAGACCAGAGTGCGGTGACGTTGGCTTTGCGCGAACCTCTATTCCATAGCACCAGGGCTACCCTATTATGGCTAAGAGGACCAGCCCAAACCTAGGGTTATTGGAATTCAAGTTTAACAAAATTAGTTGAGCTAGCATTACTGAAACAAACTGATCGCCCACTGCATTAAGACCTGAAAGATCCTGGAAACTGACCTCTAAATGTCCATCCCTCTTCACCTTTTTACCTTGAACACCTAGCTTGTCTGTTGACAAACTCATAGTTTTCAGCCATAAAAACCCATCACCAATTGTTTCAAACAACTTAATTAATTTACCTTGATTGACTGCAATGACTTCCTCGTTGCTGAGTATTTCATAAGTGTCATTGTCCATCGTGCGTATGTCACACCCAATTATTAAAGGAGCCTGTCGATCAACCAGAAGAAAAAACTCATAACTCTGTCAGAAAGGAGCAGTGTATGCAATTTAAGCTGTTTCCCTTCCCACCTTAGCTATTGCCCATATGCTAAAATGCGAACGATACTCTTCCACTGTCATCCCTCCATTCCCAACTTCTAACATATCGGGATCTAACAATACCATAAAGTTCAATGCAAGAAGAAAATAATGTAGCATTAGTAACATAAAAGAGTACTTAATTAACAGAATTTTGATTCAGTTTTTGGCCAGTTGCAATGGAAACCACTGTAAAGGAGAATTCATAACTTTTGTTAATTACCATTCCAACCTCCAGGCCCAGCATAAGATGCCCACTTGTCGTTTCGATCAGCACGAACTATCATGCTATTTCAAACAATTAATAGAGAAAAAAAGAGGTAAATTATTTACAATAAAAATTGTTAATTAACAAGGTTTTTAAAATTTCGGTATTTGTCTCAGGATTTTTTCATAGGGATTTCTTAATGAAAGGTTAAGTATTTAAATTGTCATCTTTAGTAGGAAAAAAAAAAGAAATTTTTATTATTAATTGTTGATTAATTAATATTAATTAAAATATCACTTATTATTTTATATAACACATATTAAAATAAAATATTGATATATAATAATGATTTTTAATAAACATTTTAATGTGTCATGATGATATGCAATATAATATTTTTTACCTTCCACATTATCATCATATGCACATAAAATAACATGTGATATTATAACTAATGATCATTAATCGTAAACACTTATTGGGTTTAAAAAAAAATATTATGATGTAATAAAAGAATAAATATTTATTTAAATTTTTTTAAATAATTTAAGAATTCCTGCATTGTATAGAAATAATTAATAAAAAAATATTAATATAGCATAAGGTTAGAGGTGAGTATTTATTTGATTGTTAGTTAGAGAAATAACAAACCTGTCCCATTTATCACGGACGTCTCCCGATGTTCTCCAACTATTTCCAATATCCGGGGCCCAAGTGGCTGGGTGTTCCCGTCCCCTGCCATTTGCTCACGACAGAATTCACCGACCCAGTCTTTCTTTTATGTAAACACTAAAAAGATCTACTACAATGACTTGCCACACAAGGCCAGCACTGAAAGGCTGATTTACTCACAGAAAAAACGTTAAAAGTCCCTAGCAAGGCAAACTACTCTCAAGCATTTAAATATAAGTTAATATTGTCAATTTTCTTGCAATTGATTATTTCTTCCCATTCATATTACTAATTATCACTATCCAAGTCATTAATTATGCTTTGCTTCCCATCCATAGCCTGAGAATTACATACCGATGTCACATTTTCTTTTGGCATCGGGACAGGAAATATACATAAAATAAAAAAAAAAACCATATCAAATCAAGCATTAATATACCTCTTAGAATTAGGGAACTTAAGAAAATAACCACCATAAAGACAATATAACAATAGATAAGAAAAAGTTTACATCAATCCTTTTGACATTAAATTCAATTAAAACTAGAAACTTTATCTTGAATTTAAATTTTGAAATGGTATATAATGAACCCATTGAAGAGAATTTAAATTTAAGTTGGAATCAAAAATATTATGTATGTATGTATATATGAATATGTAATAGGTTTTGTACATTGCTATGTTACTTTTCTTGGCATACGGACTAGATAAATTTGGGAATCTAGAGAGAGTTTCATTTTAATCAGATCAAACCAATTAAGAATCTAAAAAGTAAAGAGCAATTAATTACGCGTTTGCTCCTCAGAGTATGATTTTAGTTTAATTTATCTTAAATGATTAAGATTAACTTCCAAAATAATATTAATTTATACATGCGATCTTACCATTCACAGATAGAAAAAAAGATGGGCCTCCCTGTGCTCAATAGTGCCTCACTCATTCTCTGGTACCTATGAGTAAACCATAAGAATTACCATTAGAAAACTCCAAAGCAAAAAAATATAGCCAGTTTTCGAGTTTAGTCCTTAACTAAGCGAATCAATTCTGATTATAGAAGAAGAAGAAGAAGAAGAGTACCTCTCTGTTGGAGATATACCATAACTCTCACAGTTGTCATACTTCAAGTAGTCAACTCCCTACGTGTTAAAATATATAACTGATCTCAGACCCAAAAAAAAAAAAAAGGAAATAAAGTAATAAATAAATGAGAGTATTAATTTCATAAACAGCATCATTACCCAAGAGGCAAAAGTTTTTGCGTCTTGCTCTTCATGATCTAATGATCCAGGCATGGTTCTACTGCATGTTTTAGTCCTTCATAAAACAAGGAGAGCTTTGAAACAAAAAGGAAATAAATAAATGTACACACACCTACTAATATATAGGTTTGATGCAAAGAACAAATTTATAACATACTAACATAGCAATACAAGCACACCGATGGAGATTTGACTACTTGATTTCTTGATTTTACTAAAAGGCAAAATTATCTTTGTATACCCACAATGAAAATTTTAAATTTCATAAATGAGATCAAAAGTTAACAAGTGTCTTATTATCGATAAAACTTAATTTATAACGTAACTCTTTTCCCTCCAAAAGACAAATTCTACATTACTGATTAATAATTTTAAATGGAAACCTAAAAATATAAACAAATAAGATGTTTATTTTTGTATGGAAGATATTTTTCGTATATTGATATTTTTATTTATACTAATATTAGTATTTGTAATTACATGCGTTGTACATGAGTATTAATTCTTTAAACTCAATAATTTTAAATTTGATTTTATACATTTTTAATATTGTTGGAATTACAAATTTTATCAACAATATAACACAATAATACTTTTACCGGAACATATCTTTTGAAAAATACTTTTATCAAAATATGATGATAAGTACAATTCTCTTCTATCATTTTAATTAATTTTAATTTAAAGTGATTAGGCTGGATTCCTTTAGCATAAAGTAAAGAGTTTACTTGCATTAATTTAATAGTTTATTTTCATTAATCATTCTTTTTTTTAAAAAAAATTGCTTATATGTATAAATACCTATAAATTAGGGAAATCAAACTTTTCTATGTTCTCAAATATATATATATATATATATTTCTTAAGAGTTTTATTTTAATAGAGTTAATATTCAATTAATTAATTATTGAGTTGGTATAAAAAAATTTTACACACACACACACACATATATACATACATATTTATATATATTATAAAATTCTGAATATATATTCGTACCCTGCATCAGAGTAAATACCAAGCTTTAATCCTTTACTGTGGACATAAGATGCTATTGCCTTCATTCCAGATGGAAATTTTGAAGCTTTGGGAACTAGGTTTCCCTGCCGAAATCAAGATATTTTACTAGTTATTAATTTGCAATAGAACGAAAAAGGCTTTGTACCAAAAGAATAAAACAATAAAACAAAAGCAGAAAGAGTGATAAATGCTGTTATACATTCTTGATATAATGCTCACACAAATTGCTAGTTGAATTAGTTGATACTAATTTCACCTACATAAATGATTTTTCACTTTCGAGAAAGATAATAAAAGAATACTAAAATTATGATTAAAGATGATTGTTTTATACACCAATGGTAGAATTTTTAAAATTTTTTCAGGATTGATATAAGGAATGATAAATGTTAATGCACAAGCAAATGAGTTTACAATTGACAATACATACTTTCCCCACGTTATTTTTGTAAAGTTGGCTTCCACTAATTTCAATTAAAATAAAAATAAAATAAGAAGAGGAAAATTAACGATTGGATTTTATGTTCTCCCTTCTTTGTTCTCCTTCTAGTTCAAATTTTAATTTAATTACTTCATTAAATAATGTTTTGAAAACATGAATTAAAATGAGGAATAAATGCTTGAAATATACTAAAACTCTACATACTCACTGTGTCTGTGAATAAAAAATAAAAAATGTATTATAATTTTATTGTTAAAATGGACAAGATATTGTGTATAGCCGTAGAATTCAATAGGGCGAGGAGTACCTTGGTGTCTCGACCAGGCTCGCCCCAGCAATCATCTGGAAGACATATATACGCATAGAAGACGATGAAGGAGGAGTAGACCAGACGGAATAAATGATTAGTTGTCAATTCTGATTGTAAAGTATACGAAAGACAGCAAATTACCTAAGTTTATATATTTATATCCAAGTTTAGCCAGTCCCCTTGCCTCCATTGCATCCGCTACGAAGAAGAAACATATTTCAAAATTTGCAATCCCAAGGCTAACAAAGGCTTTTAATTGAGAAATTATTATTTTATTAATGATAAATATACCTGTTTCTTTAATTGCTTTCTCTTCGATATCACAACCAAAATGATTCCAGCTATTCCATCTGATCACCAAGCAATGATGAAAGTATATACGATGTAAAAGCAATCAAAATATACCAAGGAGAATGCTACATATAGCACGCAACGCCATCGGGCTTACCCCATCGGCGGTGTGCGACCAAGTCCATTCGCCAAAGTTGTCCTTCTCATCAGCCGAAACGAATCGGTACTTCTCCCCACCATTCGGTCAGCAGCGGCAACCTCATCACCATTGGAGACCGACCAAACGACTAAGGCTAACCCCACCGCTAAACTCAAATATGAAGAAGAAGAATCACCCATATTCCTGCCTCAAAATTCCACGAACAAATTGGTTTTATTTTTTGACTCTAGGACATGAAGCGATGATGAAATGATAACACACCATCAATATTTATACTACTATTTCTGTTAAATATTTATTTAAAAATATCTAAATAAGTAATGGAAAGCCAATTTCATTTCACTTTCTCATATTACTTTGTGATTAATTTCTCAGCATTAATATTCTGTCACTGATGATAGATCCCTATAGCCCATATATAAAAAGTTCTAAAATTAGACCACTCATTTTCAGGCAATAATGCATGCCTTTGTCTTTCATTGATACGTTGATGTATTCATTTTTTTACCTACTAAAAATATCAAAGCAAGACCAAAGGTGTGTAAATATACTTCTTGTTTCAAAAACTCCAAACATGCTAATGATACAAAGACTCAACTTGCACAAGGATAACACAGCTAATTAATCCAGCAATTATCTAAATTTTTATATACCGTAAAAGAAAAAGCTCTATTTGACCTTATTACAATAGAGTTAAAAAGAATGATACACTACAATGCAAAGAGAAATAAAAAGTATGTTTACTTCGCAGAATTGGAATAGAGGTAGAATAGTACAGTTATTCTGTGAGAATAAAATAAATGAAAAACATCTATTATGTAGTTTGGTTCATAAAATGGAATACGACATGAATTGTTATTATGAAAGTTTAATATTTGGTTGATAAGAATAGTTTTAGGGATAACTAAGTGGTGAATAATAAAACCATCCTTTCTTTAAAAAAAAATTAAGGATTTATTTTACCAAAAGATAAAAATACCCAAATAATAGGTGATAAGATGAAAATATCATTGTGCTCTGAAATATAAACTGAAAGAACAATCATGAGAGAAAAGCATTAGGAAATTAAGAGATATTTTATTTACGTGTGTATTTATAAATGAAGTGAGGGACCTATTTATAGGTTAGTATTTGTAACACCCTATACCTTCGTATAAGAGCCAATATGATCTCA
>NW_018397265.1:1674311-1674529 GCF_002168275.2 Theobroma umbraticum
AGAGGGTTGATGGATGTAAATTTAAATGCAAAAGAATAGTGATAAGGCGAAAAGAATATTTTAAAATAAAATATTTTGTACAAGAGAACATGATAATTAAATAACAATAGTTTATTGAGGATGAATTAGCGAGATAAAAAGGCAATTCTAAAGTGAACTGAGACATTTTGGGTCCCAACGAGACAAGTTGAAAAATTTGAAATAAAATAATATTTTAT
>NW_018397265.1:1674539-1674798 GCF_002168275.2 Theobroma umbraticum
ATATTAAAATATTAATATTTTATCTGTGATTGAAATTAGTCATGAAGAAGAAATATATAACTAATCTAAGTGGGGGGACGAAATAAGAAAGAATTTTGAAGAAAAATGAAGTTAATAGGGCTCGCGTGTCTTTATTAAATAGAGCACGAGCGGGTAAGTATATATTTAAATATTATAGTCACACCTTGATGAGGTGCAAACCTTATATTATATTTGTACATATGTAAAGAAAGAAAAATAGAAGAAAATTGGAGTTTAA
>NW_018397265.1:1674808-1674966 GCF_002168275.2 Theobroma umbraticum
AAGGACTAAATTGTGAAGGATGAAAAATTCAGAGTCACATGGGAAATAAAGAAACGTTTGAGGATCCAATTGGAAATTACAATATTTGGAAGTTAAATGGATATCAACTAATCAAGGAAAGTTAGGTTATATGGAATATGAGATGTAAATGTGAAAGT
>NW_018397265.1:1674976-1675102 GCF_002168275.2 Theobroma umbraticum
TGCAAACTATGGTGTGCCAAAAAAAAAAAGTTAAAAGGGAACATGTGGGACCCCCATCATGTGACGAAAAAGGGAAAAATAAAATCAAAGATTATTTGCATGTAATTTGATTGGTGCATTTGGTGG
>NW_018397265.1:1675112-1675239 GCF_002168275.2 Theobroma umbraticum
AAAGTGAAATGTGGGTTGCATGAGACTTGATTAGTTGGATGAATAGCCAAATAAAATAGAAAGGAAAGTTGTACATGAAATGTAATTGGAAGAAATAGGTGGCAAAGGAAATAAAAATAAAAGTAAG
>NW_018397265.1:1675339-1675528 GCF_002168275.2 Theobroma umbraticum
GAGACAAGTAAGGTAAGGAGATTTCCATTTTTCTTGAAATACATGCTTAGTAAAGCAATTGTGATGTGTGATCTTGTTTGTGATAGCAAGAATCTACAAGGATTCAAGGGACCCAAGACATGCATGTAGGTAGACCTTGGAATGCATGGTGATTTTGGAGCTAAACAAGCAATGGGTAAGTGTTTTAGT
>NW_018397265.1:1675671-1675791 GCF_002168275.2 Theobroma umbraticum
TATGGATGTGAGGAAATTGTGAACTATATGTGTGGAACTCAAGCTAAAACCTAAAGGTAAGCATGCAATATGGTTGCATGGTGTTGTGTTGGCATTGGTTAATTGATAGTATATGGATTG
>NW_018397265.1:1675801-1675899 GCF_002168275.2 Theobroma umbraticum
GATTGTGAGTAAAGGTTAATGAAAACTATGAGATTAGGTTACAAAATTATTGATTGATGTGTTGCCATGCATGTGAATAAATTAAGTGTATTGAGTTT
>NW_018397265.1:1675909-1676411 GCF_002168275.2 Theobroma umbraticum
TAGGAAGTGTATGAGTAAAGAAAGTGTGTTGTGGTGACATGCTGGAGGAGGTAACGGGTAATCGGTGAGTGGAATTAGCTAGATACGCACCCGAATCAATAGCAATGTAGCATCCCGCTATTGTTAGGTGAGTAGAGGGTGCCTATTTTAAAATTTCCACACTATATAAATTGATTGATTTACGTTAATAAACGTTGATGGTTTTCTTAAGTGCATTGTGGATAGCCTGAGCTGTTAACCTTGATAGGTAATTTAAAATGGGTTTACAATGATTTGTATATTGCTATTGTGGAAAGCATAAGCTGGTAGAAATCAGAGGAAGTTTGTGGATGCAAGTGTCTTTAAAGTGATTTGGATATAACTATAGATAAACCATAAATATAAAGAGTTTTAGAAACCAGGAAACACACCTTTCATGACGTTTACATCAAAATCTGTGCCTTGTATTTTTGAGTGATATGCATAGCTAAATGCATTTGTTAAATGATTTAAAATGCAAGTT
>NW_018397265.1:1676492-1676634 GCF_002168275.2 Theobroma umbraticum
GGGTTATCAAACCTTGATTTCAAATGATTAAAAGGAAAAGCCTTGAAAAAAAAAACCCGATTTGGTTTTGAAAATGGTTTTGATAAACCAAGCGCGTTGAGAGTAGGCTGGCTGTCACTTTAGTTAAGTGTGACCCTTGTGC
>NW_018397265.1:1676644-1676729 GCF_002168275.2 Theobroma umbraticum
TTTAGCTAGAGAACCTTTGGGTCACCGACGGGTTATTAAACATGGCTGGGGCCATAGTTTGTGATATACGTGGCAAGGCCACAGG
>NW_018397265.1:1676739-1676932 GCF_002168275.2 Theobroma umbraticum
GGCTAGGCCACAAGTGATATTCGAGGTTGCGACCGCTTGATTCTCCGATGTCGGCCAACATCGTCTAGATTGCCATAGCTGTGGGGATTCGGTGGAGCAGAGCTCCCAGATATTGTTACATGAAAATGGGTCCATGGGTGATTATGATACTTACCTACTTGAGAGCCTTATAAGTTTTTGACGCATACTCTTT
>NW_018397265.1:1676942-1677019 GCF_002168275.2 Theobroma umbraticum
AGAGTTAAGATTTCTTTGCAGCTTCCTTTGTTTGAATAAAAGCTTTCAATTCTTACTTAATGACCATGAAATGGTTT
>NW_018397265.1:1677029-1677134 GCF_002168275.2 Theobroma umbraticum
ATACTTTGGTTTCTTTACATGCCACACATTTTGGGAGTGTGCTTACTTTCATACCGTTGTTTATAGTTGATGGCAAGTGATGTTTTCAATGAATGGACTTTGTTT
>NW_018397265.1:1677368-1682443 GCF_002168275.2 Theobroma umbraticum
CCGATGATCACTGAGTCTGTGAGACTCACTCCCCTTATTTCCCTTTTGCAGATAGTGATCAGCCTAGCGTGCATTCATCAGTAATTTCAGTCCATCGTAGATAGGTAAAGGTATCTCATAACACTTTATTCCGAGTCGCTCCTCTGTTAGAGGTCGAGTTGTCATAGTGTAAATTGTTATGAAAGTAGACAACTGCGTCAATACAAATGTACATTTGGAAATTATAAGTCATGATGTATTATTTTTACAATTATGTGGAATAAAGGTTTATTCAATTTATAAAGATGATTGTTCAATTCTTATTACAAAGAGTTTTATGGTTCAAGGAAATTTTCTTAGATTGATGGAATGAATATGAGGTAATGACTAATGTTTCAAGTAAGGCTTGTTCGAGACTTGGCGAGTTCTCCTGCGAGACTCGGATGCCGGTAGCAATCGAGGAATGGTCGTTACAGTATCTTATTGAATCTGTCAGTTAAAATTCTACTACGCAAGTATATGTATCGAATAGATAGTATATAAGCAAGCAGAGTATCGATCGCACAGAAAATTGATTTAAAATTTTACTAAGTACTAAAATTATAACAATTTAATCTCATTCAAACAATCAAATTCAAATAACTAAACTAATTAATTAATACTAATTAACCAAAATTTAAATTAAAAGCTTTTTGAATCTCCAAAAGGTGTCTAACCTAATGCTCTTAAAAATATCCTATTTATATTAATAAACTTAACTTATAGTTTTCTAAGTTGACCTATGATTTAATTGGGCTTAAAAGCGTAATGAGAGGCCCAAAAAAGTCAATTATCAACCTTTAAAAATTTCCATTCCCATCACAATACATTCAACCATTTTCCAATGTGATTTTCTCTATATTCAAAGTAGAACTAGATAAAGTGATCTCAATAAAAGTTGTAGCTCTATCTGTTACCTTTCCAATTGTTCAAAAATCACATCATTTAGAGTTCTGTAGTGCAAGTTATAGCTAAAATACTAAAATATATGTAAGTAGACTTTCAAGTCTTTCAACACCTTACTTTCCAAAATTACGTCCAATTTTTTTGGTTCATACGAAAAATATAAAAACTAATAAATAATAACCAAATTAAAAGAAATAACATAAAATTAAAATAACTCACTTAAAAATAAACTAATTATAAAAATAATTAAAAATAAGTAAATTATAATTAAAAACTAAAGACTTAACTAATATTTCATAAAAAAATTAGGCTAAAATAATTCTATAAAATAGAATTATCACACTCCCAAATTTAAGATTTTGCTAGTCCTCGAACAAAAGAAAATCACAAAAAGAAAACTAAAAATAAAAATCCTTAAGCGAGATGTAGAAGTACCAAATCATGATTTCTAAATTTTTCCTCAAAAATTAACTCAAATTCAAGCTTAAAGTAACATATAGTTAATCCTTAAAGTCATGCATCAGTTCAAGTGAAAAATTATTTTTCAAATAGACTTCCCGTGTGTGTGTAAATGCTCTTTTACAAAGAATATCATGAAATTCGTGTTAGTTTATGCCAAATGTAAGCATAGATTAGTATTAAGATCTCATAAGTTTGCTTTTCATTTCTCTCTCCACTAATGTAAATTAACACTTATTCAAGGATCAATAGGTCTCTATCAAGTGTCTAATGTAAGGTTAAGGTTTAGGTATGACAAAGGATATATTTAGGTTTAACTTCACCTTAAGTACATAATTATTTTAGGACCTATAGAGCTTTATTTTCTTTTACCAAGTACACCATTTTCAACAATTTTTTTTCTTTTTGTTCAACACTTCTTCTTTTTCTCTCTTTTTTTTTGTTATCATAATTCCAAATCCCCAAACTTATTTCTTTTTTTATTATAGGTAGTGGGGTGAATTCTAACAATTTTTGAAATTTTTTTTAGTAAGTCCATCTTTTTACTTTTTTCAACATTTAGCTCAATCTATATTTCCTAAAACAATATACATGCTTAGGAGTGAGGGTTGCAAAATTGAAATTTTGTTTTAAGACTAAGGTTATTATCATGTGGTTAAACAAAGAAAGGAGAAATTAAGCTCAAAGGAGTATACTAAGGATAAAAGTTTAACAAAGTTAGCTTGAAATGATCAAACGGTCCTAAGATGACCTAAATCATATCCCATCCTAAGTGTTATATAAAATTTCACCTTGAGAGAGAATCAAACAAATGCTAGAATCCTTGACTTCACTATACTTTTTATCAACATAAACTTTTTCTAAATCACATGATAATTTTAAGTAAAAAAGTATAGTGCTCAAATTATTAGAAGTCACATTTTAAAATAAAGCTAATATAAGAATATCACATAAAATTAATCATAACTATATGCTACCGAAAAGCTAAGAATCAAAAGATAATTAAAATTTTATCTTAGGATTGGGACAATCATGAGTGAGGTGCAACTATCTTAAATTTTTTTTTTCGAACACAAATAAATAATGCAAAACATAAACAAAACATGCAAGACATATCCTAAAATAAAACTAACTAAACATAACAAAACAAAATAAACCAACAAAATTCTAAAGCACTCCCCTAAACTTGGAACAAACATTGTCCTCAATGTGATAAAAGAAAATTAAAAACAAAAGACAAGAATACTCCCCTAACTCCGAAGCTGCAATCTACAAGTTCTCCTCATCGTCACCACCAAAATAGTCTTCAGAGTTGGAATCCATAAGCAACGAAGGAAAAGTAGTCATATCCATCCCGATGTGTTCTGCATAGGCTCTCATCATTTATTCACTTGCCTGATTTTGCATTTCGTGTCGGTCTAATCTATGATTTTTGTGCTCCATCCATTAAGCAACACTACGTGTGGGAGCCATCTAGGAAAGTGGGGGAACGGCTTGTGAAGAACTACCAGCTCTTGGTGCAGATTCCTCCAATAACTTAAGAATACCCATGTTGATGGGAATTTTCGGTTGTTGCAACTCTTCTTTATCGCTCTAATGCACACCAGCTCTTGTACATAATGCAGTGATCAAGGAAGGAAAATCAATATCATCTCTTTTAGTATGACCCGTATGTAAGGTGGCATGAGAAATAATCTTACCCATATCAATGGATTTATGTGTGACAGTGGCATAAATTAGAACCGCGAGATCCCTCGTGAAATCACTGATATGGGTGAATGGGAGTAATCATGCCACTTCAAAGTGTTTCCAAACTTTCAGCTTTTTTTTTCATAGCACTTTGTTAAAATGACATAGGCTCACCATGTTATATCTTTCATTGGGCTCCCTCAATACAAAGCGTTGATATAATCTCATTGCAATCTTGATGATCACTCAAGTACTACCCATATTTATCATTCTCATATTAGGGTTCCCAAAAAATACGTTGATAGCTTGACTGTAAAAAGGGACTTATTTGCCACGTATAAACACAACACCATCAACATGCTCAATTGCATTTGCCTAAAACTCCTGAACTACAAGCACCACTGCAGCTTTAGGTTGATTACTAAATAGTTGCCAATGTTTGTCTCAAAACATGTCATGAATCTCCCTATAAGGAAAGATGGGGATATCTATCCCTTGTTTAGGAATTGGCACTTTGTTGATCAACGATGTATGATATCTCGCAAAGGCATCAGCAAAGATGAACTTCGATCTATCAAAGGCGCCATGGGAGCTTGGTTTAGATCGTTTGGGTGTCATTCCTACAAAAGAAATTCAATTATCAAAACAAATTCAGAGTAAAAGTATGTAAGTAGTGTTGCGTGCACAACCATGAAAATATGAAAGATCCACAAACATTAATTTAATTAATTTCTATCCCATTCAACAATCCATATTCAATAGTTCCATTTACAATCTCACTTCGTAAGATGTAGAATAAGTTCTTTCTTCCTCACAACATTTATACAACATTCTCATAATCATGAGTTTCACCATGCAATAGTCTAAAAAATAAAATAAAATAATTCTATGACAATGCACTCATTCAAAATTAGCAATTACTGCATGTTGTTACACCAACAAATCCATAATGTATTCCTACTTGGCCAACTAACATCTACTCACATCAATAAACATTAACAATTATGTGTGCAACAAAGAAAAAGACAATGAATCCATTCTATGGGCAACAAAAATTTGGCACTAACCATAAATATTTCGTGCACTCCAAACAGAAACCATGACGGAGTAGGAAAACCCATTAATAAACTTACACAGTGGACTCATTCAATGTGCAAAAATCATAAAATTTTAGAATAATCTTATTGTCACACAATAATTTTTCTCTCACTACAAAAATCAAATAGGTGGTAGAGGGAGAGAGAGAACTCAACTTGATGGAGGATTGAATGCAAGACCAAAAAAAAAAAACAAGTATGCACAAGATGTAGAAATTGTAAATGAAGAAGAAAAGAAAAAAAAATGCAACTAGCTTTTTTTTTTGTATGTGAGGAAAAAAGAGGAGCAAAATATTTGAGAGAAGAGAGGAAGAAGGCGGCTAGAAAAGAAGAAGAAGAATGAAAAAGAAACAATAGAAAAAAAAACTAAGGGTTTTTATAAGGTTGCGGCTACCCCCCCATCCAGTTCCACTTCGAGTTTGAACGCTGTGGCGCTAAAGCTTGATTGCAACTAGCCAGATATTCAGTAGGATTTACCATCTGAAGAACCTTTCTAACCTTAGCCCAATTTTGATGCAAGCTGCTCCAAAGGCTACAGGCATACAGCTGCAACTCTTTTGTAAGTCTCACCATTTTTTTCGAAGAAAGCAGCTCGACGCCAATAGTTAACATTATTTTCTCAAACAATACATAGATCAAGGTATGCAATATATTTCAGAAGAGAAGTTGGAGAACTCTCCTCTAATGCAGCTAGGAGAGGCTCACATGGATTTGTTTCTACTGCTGCTGATCCTTTGGGTGGTGCAAATATGAACCTTTTTATATGTAACACCTACATCAAAACTCGAATGTATGTAAAAAGAAATATCTTTGTTAAGGAACATTAGTGAATGTGATAAGTATGTGCTTTGTGTACTGATAAAGGGGAGGGAAAGAATAATCAAAAAGATGATAGAGGTTTAGCAT
>NW_018397265.1:1682453-1683949 GCF_002168275.2 Theobroma umbraticum
AATAAGAAAGATCCATGCCAAAAGACCTAAATTTGCATCCAAATCATTGGGTAAACTACAAATAGTTCATGATAAATACAGATAGGATTTTACCATGCAAGAAATTCAAGATTGATAAGCAACTAAAAAGATAGGACTTTGTCACTTAGGAAGGCATAAAAGTTGATGCAAGAATGGTGGTGTTGCTTATGCAACAGCTCTGAGGACATATGTCTAATAAACTGACTCAGTTTTAAAAACATATGGAGCTGTGAGCAGGGAATGAATAGCATGGATAGGTAGATTCAATCCTCTTTAGAAGCCAGCAGCTAATATCATGAGTTCTTCATCCAAAAATAAGTCCTATTGGTATAAGAGAATATGTCTGGATTAGAAAAGCAATTTATCAACTTAATTAAATTTTGGTTCCTAGAAGTTTTCTAGTAGTCTATTGTTTTGCAGGAATGGGATTTAGTCACAGTCCATTGGGTCTTATGTTGGGTATAGATAAATTATTAGGCCTTCTTTGTTGACTTTAGTTTATATTAATTGAGTGTTTTTCCATATTCTAATCGTTTTAGGAATCTAATCTAAGTACAAGTTAGTACTTGGCTATTTACATGTCTTTGTATTGTTACACTTCATAAAGTTTATTTGAAGGATTTGAGTTACTAAGACGACTTGGGAATTTGTAATTATGTGATTTGACACTTCTTTATGCTTTTCTCCGTCCAATGCTACAGTACCTTCATATACCATTCACAACTCTTAAACAATAGCTTTAATTTGATTAACTCCAATTCTACTACTACAAGAAAATTCCAGCAGGTATTGTGCTCAATTCCTACCTTATTTTGAGATTAAAGTGTAGAATGTAAAGAACATAATTAAGAGATTAGGCTACCAGAAATTTTATTGTTACTTTGTTTTATTTTATTAGATTAATTGTAACTTTTATGTAGATTTAGTATTTTAGATTGTTTAGGTTCTTTTACATTCAAAAACATTTCGTTTATTTTTCAAGTATTTAAAGTTATATTTGGTATTTTGCATTTATATTAGGGTTTGAGATGTTATTTTGGGTTTTCCTTATCTTCTTGGGTTTTGTTTGTAAGTTAAGCTTGTTAGTACATCTCGAAGTCCTCATTGGGGTACAAGTCCTGATTCTTCTAAGACTAGGACGCTAGAAGTCAAGAAAAGAATATCAAAGTACATAATTGCTCTTGTGGTGTGTGATGCAATTAACCTTAGGTGTCACTGCTATGTGTCAGATGCACTAGGAGAGAGAAGTAGGGCTTTGTGAAGCAACCTCAAGTTCCAAAAAAATTTTCCACAATTACAAACTTATGCTGGTAACGCATAATCCCCATAAGAGCAACTATAAATAGATGATAACGAAAGATAATAATTAACTATGGTAAATTCATGTAAATTCACATACGATGCTGCTCTATTCTGATCTTAACTTGTCCATTAATGACAAGTCTTGTTAAAAAAAAAGTGAAGTTGAATAAGGG
>NW_018397265.1:1683959-1684225 GCF_002168275.2 Theobroma umbraticum
TGGCATTTTTTGCACTAAAGTCAACATATTATCAGTAAATTTCTCAACCTTTTGGAAGAATTAGTGTGCATAAGATTGGTCTCACATTTCTTCCTCTAACAAAATTTGTTAATCATGTAACAACGATGGTACCAATTTTTCTTTAACTCTTCAGACTTGATCTTTAAGTCATTAACACCAACTGTAATTGAGGTTGTTGAGGTTGTCCAACTTCGATCATCTAGGAAAATAATCATTGCTTCCATTAATTGAGATTGTGTTAAGCC
>NW_018397265.1:1684235-1684398 GCF_002168275.2 Theobroma umbraticum
AAAAATTCAAAGCTAAAATCATCTACCACTTCAGAAAGGGTTATTTGGTCCAAGTGAGGCTTCATGGGAACAAACATTTGTAAGAGCTCATTAACAACTCTATCTACCTACTAGGAACGGCATGATTACAACATCAATGCAGCGGAATAACAAAAATTGAAAT
>NW_018397265.1:1684408-1684495 GCF_002168275.2 Theobroma umbraticum
ATGCCTCCTATCTTTGGATCACCTTTGGTTTTTTAATGCAAAGTTAAGTATTACATAAAATCAGAAAAATTTTACCTTTCCAAGTGA
>NW_018397265.1:1684505-1684649 GCF_002168275.2 Theobroma umbraticum
AAATGGATTCCTTTTGGTGATAAAACGTGAACACTTTTTGTGTGAAAGAATCCGAGCTACTCAATTGCTTGGCCTCTAATGATGCACACACGATTGCAACGGATCCTTCCTAAGGAGAGAGCTTTATGCCACGGGCTTGTGCTA
>NW_018397265.1:1684796-1684940 GCF_002168275.2 Theobroma umbraticum
AAATAAAACCTCTCAAGAGTGGTGGCACTCAAGAGAGAAAAAGAGTTTTTTTTATTTTGTTTCCATCCCACTTCCTTATGCAAAGAAAGTGTGGCTATAATGTGATATTTATATCTAGGTTTAACTTATCAAAATTTGCTAAAT
>NW_018397265.1:1685139-1685407 GCF_002168275.2 Theobroma umbraticum
ACTTAAATCATCACACTCTCAATTTAATCCAAATTGCAACCTTTGTGTGTGACCAATTAGTTTCTAACAAGTTGGCAATGGAATTGAATTATAATATTATTCATTAATTTATTTAAATGAATCATATTCAATTTTAAATTAACTAATTCAATTTCATAAACTATGATTGGTATCTACAAATGCATCATGCCCATCCAATTATTAGGAGAGTTAAAGGATTCTTTGACAATCTTTCAGTGTATAATTTTTTAGTGTAATTCATTCCCTC
>NW_018397265.1:1685417-1685556 GCF_002168275.2 Theobroma umbraticum
CTAGAGATGATAAGAGTTTGGTGCAATGCCTACTCTTATTGAACTCCATATTTGTTCTTGTAGTTAGATCATTAGCTTTGTGAAAACTTATGAAACTCATTTCATAATCTCCTAATCACCTTGGCTAAGGATTTGATTA
>NW_018397265.1:1685656-1685784 GCF_002168275.2 Theobroma umbraticum
GTCATATTGAATGAGTCAATTTTTATTAATTAAGTTATTCAATGTCACATTTTACCAACATATGTGTTTCACCTTGAATTTTATTATTAATATTGTAAAGATGACATTAAAAAATTAAGTAATATAAA
>NW_018397265.1:1686564-1690661 GCF_002168275.2 Theobroma umbraticum
CCATGCAAGTGGCCTCTTGAATTGCAATGTAAGTTATATTATATTTGATGACCATCGGGGTTGATTTGAGTGTGTGTCAATTCATGTCCATGTTGGGCAAGTTTGGGTTATCGACTTTATATGGTCAAATCGGATTAGGTAGGATTTGGGTTCAAATGAGTTTGGCAAGTCATTCATATTCCACTCAACAGTAATATTTTGCAAAGATGAAGCCTATTAGTTGGCAAAAATGTGATGGCATGGTTTTGAACTAAACACAATCAGGTCATGACAACCACAAATTAGTACATGGAATAAGATTAAAACTAAATTAAAAGAAACTTATGTGCCACCTAATTATCCTGACAAGATGCATGACAAATAAAGAATTAATGAGGACCTATTATAGTATATATGTAGAGACTTGAACCTATACTTGTAAGGCATCTTTCGTGGGAAAACTGTGAGACCTTTTAGGTTAATGTGGACAATACCTTGTAGGTTAGATGCGAGACTCCATAGTTGGCATCAAAGCACTAACCCACCGAAATGTTGTGATACTACATTCGACCTTTGACATAGATGTGATCGCTAAGAGTTAATACTCATGTAAGGTTCTAAGTCAATCACTACAGGCAACTTGAGCTTCACCTCTACAAGGTCACATGCTTTAGACTTGAAAAGTTGTTGTGACAGCGATGCTAGCACCCAAGTTGTTAGAAAATTCATTGCAGACTATATGCAAAGATTTGACGAGTGAATGATTAAAAATAAATTTGTGGAGATGCTAATCTAGCAGCAAATCAACTATAGTTAGTTTCATAGTTGAAAAGCGAGAGTTGCATCATGATGACCAATTGGTTTTACTGAAGGTACAACAAAATTTGGAAACCAAATATCAACCAAAAATTTTTAATTCACTTCATTATCCAAGTGTGTTCAACAATGAGATGCAAATTGCTTTATTCACACAATATGTATAATAAAAAAATGTCCATGTGCTATGCCAAAAAAATGTCCATGTGCTCTGCCAAATTGCTAAAGAATTCTATCCCAATATTTCAAAACTAGAGGTTTAGTTTTCTCCAATGTTGGGAGAACTATGTAGGATGGAAAGATGATAATTAAGGGATTAAATGAAGATTCATTGTTACTTTGTTGTATTTATGGGCTTGATTTAGGATATTTAAATTATATAGGTTATATTTTATGAATTAATGTTTTGTTTGTTTTTCTAGTATTAGAGCTCAAGGTATATACTTGGTATTTTGCATTTATATTAGGATTTAGATCTTAGCTTTTATTTTCCTTATCTTACTTAATTTTATTTTAATATAAGTTTATTAGTTTTCTATTTGAAGTCCAAGTGTTTGTTTAAGTCCTCATTGAACTAAAAGTTAGTTGTAGGACTAGGGATGCTCACTCTGTATAAATATCAATATACTCTTTATTGGAAGATATAAAATTATTATCAGAGATTTTCTAGCATTATTGCTCTTGTGATGTGTGATGCCATCAACCTTAGGTGTGATTCCAAAAGCACTAGGTATGAATCATAGGATAATTCTTTCTTTTCATATCTTTATTCAATTTCCTCTGTTCTGCTCAAGAACCTCCATAAAAAACTTTCTATAAACCACCTAATCAATTACCTATCCTACATCAAAATCTAAACTAAATTAAGCCCTAAGTGATTCAACCATAACGCTAGTTCCCACTATACCAGAAATACCACAATTTCAAAGCTAGCAAGCATTCCAACATCAATTGGAATTAAAGCAAAAGATCCTACATATTTTCTAGCATTTATAACCATCCGTTACTCTACCTTTTTTTTTCTATACCATAGTAATGAATCTCACATTGTCCTCAAAGTTTGAAACTTTGACAGAGAATTCTGAAACTTTTTTTAAAGATCATGATGTTGTCCAGAAGGATGTATAATGGTTGAAAGGTGAAGTCCACATGTTAAACTATTGATGTGGGAATTCGAGAAACTTCCCCAGATGAGGTAAACAGACTTAAAGAGTTGTCCAATGCTTTGGCAAGAAACAAATAGAGGCAACCACTAATGAAGAGAAAAGGACCTTTGATTCAACTTTAAGGCAAACTCCAGAACCAGTCCAACGGTTACCCTAAAGTTCTACACTTGCTACTTCAAGGTTTCCCAAACCATCCATATTCAAACACAAATGTAGAAGCCCCATTCATATCTTGAACCAATGAATACAATGATACAAAACAGTAGGTAGAATCTCAAACTTATTCTTCTAAGTTCAGAATTCTAAAACAACCTAAATCGAGTGATGCGAACAACCAACTTAGGCTGGAAGTTTCTAACTTCTACAAGTAAAGCAATATAGAGGTGTTTCCTAATTCAGTGCATGGTGTAGAAAGCTTATTTGGATCATATAACTTTAAGTTATGAGAGAAAGCTTATTTTGTAGAATCAAGGCTAAAGGGAAATTTTACCATAGTAGGTTCTAACATTATTCTGGAGGATGCCATCTATAAGCTTGGTCTTAAAAAATGCTGGATTATTCATTAATTTTTACCATAGTAGGTTCAATATAGAGGAGCTATAAAAATGATGCTTCAATCATGGTAAAAATCAATTTTTTTGATTTCCAAAAAGTTTCTTTTTTGTACATTACCTTGTTGCTTTCCTGTTGGTTTTCCTATTAAGGCAGAATCATCAAGCATGATTAGTTTGTTGTTTACTATTTTGTTGGAGATGTAATAAGGAGAATGTTTATTTTTATAGTTTACCTACTAAATTTTGATTTTTTTTCTTGGAGACTCCTATGGGAAGAGTTGTTTTGAGACTTGTGTGATTATTGGTGATCGTGGTACTTTCATATAGGGTTATGTCATAGTGAGCGGTGATGTGTGAATGGGCATTAGTTCTTGGCTTGTTGAACTTGAGGTTACTTCAAATCTTGAACTTTCAGGCAAGGCTTGTTTGATAATGTTACAGTAAAAAATCTTGTACATTATCAGATTTTGGTCGATGGCTTTTTACTATAAAACTAACTTTATGTGTTGATCAGGACCTTGACAAGAGCTGGAAGAACAATCTTGTTGATCAATTTGATTGCAACTAGTTTTGTCATAGTAGCATTAATCAATTTTTCTGCTTGTTGACCAAAAATAAGCATTTGAATCTTTCCAGTCTTATCTTGGACTATGACTTTTAAATTCATTCTATAAGCAATGTGAAGAATAATCATTACTTTGGTTATGTGTCATACAATTGTTGTTTTTGAAATCTAATAAAGTGCATTTTAGTTTGCTTACATCAGAACTGGTATCTTTTCATTGTGTGTTGGACACTAAAATTTCCCGGTACATTATCGTAAGCCTACTGCACATTGGTTGCAAGCATTGTAATATGATCCCATTGATGCTTCCACATTCACAATTGTTGCAATAACTTCGAACCAGCTATTCTGTAAAAGTTGTATGTGCAAGAATAGATATGTGATGAGGACTTTTAGTCATTGTGCATTATAATTGTGTAATTAATATTTGTTATAACTATTATGGTGGGATGGAGGGAAGATTTTACCATAATTCTTTTTGGTTCCATTGCTAGCAAGTCTGCAACAATGACCTTTGATGTTCTCCTGAGTTGACTAAGTTGCAACAGTCTTTTAGTTTTAATTGGTTGGAGCTGTGGTCAGATTGGTTGTTGTTCATACTTGCCAATTCTTTTTTGTTGGAAAACACTATATTGTTGAAAGATAATGGTTAATTGTAAGCTAAGATAGTAGTCATTCTATTATGGTTTCCTTGTCTTGATTTCATTAACTTTTGGTATGTTAAGATTGATGTACATTCTTGCTGTTGAACAGGATAATGCATATAGTAATCCTATGAAAATTTTATAGTAAAGTTTTTAAGTAATTTCTATTTGAAGTTATGAGTCTGATTACTAAATGCCTTTTATGCATTGTACTTATGCATGTAGCTTTTAGTCATTTGACCAGTAAAGATAAACACAACATTTGTGCTTTAGTGGAGCTATTCTTCCTCTTATATGTTCAATGTTATATCTTTATACAATATGACTTTCAAGATGTTGTAATTTGTTCAAAGATATAAAATATGTAAGTATA
>NW_018397265.1:1690671-1691513 GCF_002168275.2 Theobroma umbraticum
AGGTAAGCAATATAGTTGATAAATGTAATTCTTTGTGTATTTTGTTGATTTACCTCTTGTTTTGAATGTAAATATCTTATTTTTATACAAGGAGGTCTCTGTTATTCAACTATAGTGTTGTTACATGGGTCATGGTTGTTAGCATTCTAATTACATCTATAACATATTAATGGAAGCAAGACTGTTAAACAAATCAAAAATTAACTTAAATGATAGAATCGTATAAAGAAACATTTATTTCCAATACTTGTTAACACTTTCTTCTAATGTCTCCTGTCATGGAAAGAACTATACTCTATAAAGTTGAAGTGATAGTTAGGGCATCCAGTAACATCATTATAGATTTCTATGACTGTTGTTAACATTGAAAATACATCCAGTAACAAACTCTTTATATCGTCAGTCTATATCTCCAAGAAAGACATTAAAATTGTTCTTAGCTTTCATCACCTGAAATTTGTTAATCAAATAAATAGAACTTTCTTTCAATATAGGTGCAAACTGTGGTGCATCCAATCCTCTTATCATTGCTTGGATTACATTTTTCTACAGTAAACAAAGATAATATATTTTTATCCTAAAATCAACTTCAAATATTCTAAATATGTATACCAAAGTAAAAGTAAAATTTATTGTATAGATTACCTTCACATCTGCAAGCAAAAGATCATGGTTGAAAATGTTTTTAAGATTGTCTAGTGTCATTGAAAGCCAAATCCTTAATACCTTCACATGTATTGCATTTGGTGGCTTAAACAATTGTAGTTCATTTAGATACTCATGAGTCATTTGTACCTGAAGATAGACATTTGTACAAATTAATTTTATCATATTATAAATAA
>NW_018397265.1:1691523-1692077 GCF_002168275.2 Theobroma umbraticum
TTGGATTTGTAGTACTCATTGTTATTTATTTTTGTAGACATGACGGTCTCAAATTGTAGAATATAGGCAGTAGTTTAAAGTAAGAACATTTTATGGCATTATCTATTAGTAGAAACACATACAGTCTATATTAAGAATGTTTACAAAATACAAACAAAAAGCACATTAGGTTTGAAACATTTTTTTGTTCAAACTAGAGATTATAAGAGATCATAAACAACACCACTAAGAGTAATTGCAGAAAAGAGTCATTCTGTAATAGCTAAAGTTGTACAAAGTAGATAAAAGTTTTGTAAATGCACACAATTATATTAAGTAGTGGAGGAGATTACTGTAACCTGGTTGTAAATTATCAAATATTTCTTTGTAGACTATATTTTTTAGTTTCATTTTACTATTCTTTATCTTCATTCAAGATTAGAATCTTCAACCTTTGTCGAGACGTAAGTGTTGATAAAGCCACATAAAATTGACCATGCGTAAATACAGGTCTTAGTAAATACAAACTGACGATATAAAGAGTTTGTCCTTAACTTTTGATTATTGTCATACTA
>NW_018397265.1:1692087-1695109 GCF_002168275.2 Theobroma umbraticum
TCACTTGGATTTATTTTCTTTGAAAAACAAAAGGCCATATTCGTTGTTTGATTGTCATGACTCTCCTTGGAATAAAAACTATACTATTTGCAAAAACTCTTGATATTATCTTTCTTTCTATGACATTAGTAGTTAATTGAGTAACCCAAACTTTGGTTCCATTATATAATCCAGAGCTTTTGTTTATATTCCTTAATAGCATAATTACTGTATTTACCTGTAGATCCAATCAATGGTTAGGAATACTAGGAAAACTAAGTGAGTTTAAAAATTCTATTGGATATAAGAGTTCGTATTCTGTAGAATAGTTAGAAGCTTTTGATATCTGATCAACGCTATAGTAAGACTTCAATGGGCTTGTAATAAGACTAAGGAGATATGAGTTTATGGAATCCACAGTCTTATTATAAGGACTTAAAATTGATCTTCGTTTTAAATAATCTAAGTCTATAAAGTTCTTTTGTAGATTCTCATACATAGTCGAAATGATAGTTTCTAGTGGGTTTTCACTAAATGGAACCAACAAATCTTGAGGTACTTGTATCTAACAGGGCTCCTCTTCAAGATCATAGCTAGTAGTTGTAATTTTACTTTCCCTTATGTCTAGTAACCACTGAGGAAAAGTTGAAACTTCAAACCTAGTTTGTTCATCAATATGAGATCGAAAAAGCCTCATGTTCATTATCAATTGATAGATATGGCAATGCTTCCATAAAAAAGAGCAATTTATATGTGTGTTAAGTATTTTTTATTTTGTGGTGCCCTTTGTAACAGGTAAAATCTGCCTAAAATCACCACCAAACAGTACTATTTTCCCACCAAAAGGCTTTTCTGCATTTTTAGAATGATGCTCAATAATTATGTTGGCTTTATTCTTGTTTTGATATGACAAAATTGATTGAACTTAATGAGCTTTGAAAGTGAAAGAAATTTTTGAGTATAAAGAAAATCCTCAAAGAATCGTTAAAGTTAAACTTAATAAAAAAATATATTGAAATGCTTTCATTGTTCGAACATATTTTTAATATGGATGATCATGCTTTCAATTTTCTCAAAAGTTTCATGTAACTACCGCTCCCTGATCGTTACTGGCATCTGAGTCTTGCGGGAGAACCCGTCAAGTGTCAAAAAAGTTTTAATTGAAACTTTAGTTATTACTTTGTACTCATGCCATCAATCTATGAAATTACTTTGAACCATATAACTCTTTGCAATAAGATTTGAACCAAAGTCGTAATAAGTCATCTTAAACTTTATTCACCATAATTGTAAGAATACATTATAGTTTAAAATCTCCAATTGTACATTTACAGAGAGACTAATGCCTATTTACAAAAGCAAATAACACTACGGACTGCTTAACCTCTAACAGCAGAGCGACTTGGAATAAGTGCTATGAGATGCCTTTACCTATCCACGGTGGATAATAAACACCGATGAATGCACACTAGGCTGATCACTATGTACAAAAGGGAGATAACGGGTTGAGTCTCACAGACTCAATGATCATCAGCTTTGTGAGTAAGGCGTAGCTGGAAAACAAGCTTAAAGTAGATAAGTTGAATAATCAAACCGGAATATCAAATCATAACCTCAAGAAACCAAATAACAAGTAGGATATTTGTGTCTCGTAAAAATGATACTGTAAATCATAATGCAATACTTTCCTTGGAAAAACAATGTAGAAATCAAACGTAGCAAAACAAAATTTTAATAATCAAAATCCTCTCTTTTTCCCTTAAAAGTAGAAATAACCATATAAAAGTATGCACGCTCCCAAAATGTGTGGCATGTAAAAATTAACGTGTACATCCACATAAATTAACTCAAAATCAACTTATAAAGCGCTGAAAGCTTGTAAGCAATTAGGGGAGCTGCGAAAAACATTAACTCTTTGCCATACAAAAGAGAACAAGTCTAAAAACTTTCAAGGCTCTTGAGTAGGTAAGCATAGTAATCAATCCGTGGACCCACTTCCACGTAATAACAATTCGAGAGGTTTGCTCCATTGGATTCCCAAAACCATGGCAATCTCAATGATGTTGGCCGACATCGAAGAAATCATGCGATCACAACCTCGAATATCAACTTGTGGCCTAGCCACATATATCATCCCGTGGCCTTACCACATATATATCACAAACCATGGTCCTAGCCACGTCTAACAATCTGTTGGTGACCCAATGGTTCTCTAGCTAGAGCTCACTTGTGCACAAGGGTCACACTATCGCAATGTGACATTTGGCCTACTCTCGACGCTCTTGGTTTGTCAAAACAATTTTCAAAACCAAATCAAGTTTGTTGAAACTTTTGCTTAAATCATTTGATAACCTCTTATATTGCTTTTCACACTAAAGGCATGGTGTAAATACTTGTATAGAGATCAGGCTAAAATCGATTTTCAAAAGTTTGCATTTAAATCATTTAATTGTGCACATCACACAATGATACAAGGCATGGATTTTTGATGCAAAACACTACAAAAGGCTTGTTTCTCAATTTCTAAAACACTTTACGTATAGGTATATATACATACAGTTTACGCAAACAGCTTCCAAATCACTATGCAACTAGATTTGCTTATGGACTCTACTAGCTTTTGCTTTCCACAAAAACAATGTATAATTATTCCAAATCATGTATTCAAGTCACCTATTATTTTATAGCAACTCATGCTTTCCACAAAGGAATTAAATAAATCATTGTAAATCCATTATAAAATCGCCTATTGAGGCTAACAACTTATGCTATCCACAATTGCATTTAAAGAAAATTGGCAAATGTTTATTAAATGCATAACAATATATAGCATATAGATCTTTGGAAATAGACACCCCCTACTCACCTTACAGTGGTGGGATATCACTTCGCCACGTATTCAGTTACGTTTCCTCCTTTAGTTAATTGCCACGGTAATTCTTTTGCACTTGCACACTTTCTAGCAATAAACAAAGCTTAATATACTTAATGTTTATCATTCCCATTTTTCTTTCTCATCCAAACATTAATCATCATTTTAATA
>NW_018397265.1:1695209-1695463 GCF_002168275.2 Theobroma umbraticum
ATGTGACATTGAATAACTTAATTAATAAAAATTGACTCATTCAATATGACGCAATAACTTGATTTTAAAGTCAACAACTCGAATTCAGAATGACTTGAGATTAAAATGACTTGGCCTTAAAATGACTCAAATTTTTAAATGATTAGAATAACTTGAACTTGAAGTGACCCAGCTTGACCAGCTTACATACCTCATCTAAGATGTAGGATCAAGCCTTTGGAAAAACACTGTAGGATCAAGCTTTTCCTCAAAAT
>NW_018397265.1:1695583-1696311 GCF_002168275.2 Theobroma umbraticum
GATTATCTTGAACAACTCTTTTACTTTGCTTTTGAGGAATTGTTTAATAAATTTTAGTCGTTGCCTCAACAATTTACTTGCATTAGGTTGAGAATTTTCTAATGCCTATTAGCTAAGACACTAGTCTAGCTCTAGTGAACCCTAAAATTTTCTATTACTTCATGATTTAGATGAAGAGCTTCAATCCATCAATTTAATTGTTGGCCAGATTTATAAAAACTTTAAGATCTTTTAATTCTAATATGACAATTTTCTAATCTAGGTTCTTGACCGAAATAGATAAAAATTAGTAAAGATAAACAAAAGAAGAGAAGAAATCCTAAGCTTCAAAACCTATGGTTTCTTACGAGCCATTGTCATGTGGATTTATGGATTGTTGTACCTCATATTTATCTTATATTATCTATTTGAAATTGCTCTTATCAAGGTATGTATGGTCATTTGAATTTATGGTTTTGTAGTCTATCATCTAGGAATGATAGACAATCAAAGTGAAGTATGAAACTGGGTGGAGCTAGGCCTATAAATTTATCACTAGTGTAAGTTTGTAAGGTGGAAAATTCTTGAGGAAAAACAAAAAAGTTTGGGTTTTTTCCAAACAGCTTTACTCTTCTCTCTGTCTTGAACATCTGATACATAACAATTGGCATAAAAGTAATTGAGGAAGATGGTAATGTTAGTATAAGCCCTACAAGCCAATCTGTGGTTGTATGGGAATTATAATTTTG
>NW_018397265.1:1696440-1696566 GCF_002168275.2 Theobroma umbraticum
TATGCCTTGCAAAGGAATTGTATTGGGATACAATTATGAGATCCTTATGCATTAGAGCATTGTTCCTAAAAGTTCCTGATCATTTTATTATTGAGACAGAGCGTCAATAATGCTCAAAGATTGGCA
>NW_018397265.1:1696576-1696693 GCF_002168275.2 Theobroma umbraticum
TCCTTACTTGTGAAGTAAGCAATCGTTCTCATAAATTGAAGTATAGAGATACTTAGAACTAATATGTGGGTGCTTGCCATGGGAGAGCGAGTTCACTGAACATGACCCACCATGAGA
>NW_018397265.1:1696793-1697058 GCF_002168275.2 Theobroma umbraticum
TATTCATATACATTTTGACATATTTTCACTAAAGGAATTCATATCTTTTACTTGAGTAATTCTTTGTATTATATGTACTGGCAACTTATTTATATCATTAAGTGCCAATTTCAACTTTTCCAAGGAACTTTCATTCAAATCCATCTTATAGTTTCATAATATTAACCATATACATGGCAGCAACAATCATTCCCATTTTTACTAAATTATTACCAAGTTTACATGCATCATTATCTACCTAACTTTCAATGCTTTATTTCTCAAT
>NW_018397265.1:1697068-1697482 GCF_002168275.2 Theobroma umbraticum
CATTATTCCTCCTTATTTCTTTCATATAACATACCTTGCAACTTAACATTTCCAACTAACTCATTCATTTTAGATTTTTTCAACAATCATTATCACATAACAATAGTCATTTCTCAAGATCTGTCAATGATACTTAAAACATTATTCATTTTTACTTTTAAGGTTACTTGATCTGCACATGCACTCCAATGTTCCTCCAAAACTTTAATCATCAAGCTACCAACATGATTCACAAATTATTTCCTCAAAGATTTTACCAATTGTAGGCTTTAAAACATAATATTATGCTTACCACTTCTCTTTTACTTTGAATCCACCATGCATCCATGGTTTTGATAGCTTGCATGTCACCAAATCTTCTCCAATCAAGTTGATATTTGCTGCCACAAAGCATTTCTTATAGTTACCAACCCA
>NW_018397265.1:1697492-1698046 GCF_002168275.2 Theobroma umbraticum
TCATTCAAGCTAAAACCATAATCCTTACCATATTTCTCTTGTATCTTAAAACCCACTTGATATTTCTTCAAATGCCCTTGAACCATTCTTTAAAACATATGTGCATGTGTACTTTTGAGATTCTAAGGATCAAAGGATGGGTGAAATGGAAGAAAAAGGCAAGAAATTCTTCTTTCCCTTCATGGTTTTTCTTGAACCTCACAATTGACCCATTCCATTTTTCTCTCTTTTTGTTTTTCTCTTTTTCTTCCTCTAGGGTGGAACTTTTCAAACTTGCTCTTCTTTCTTTTCTTCTCTAAATGGCCAGCCCTTTCTCAAGTCTCACCAAGCCTATTCAACTTTTTCTTTTACTCTTGCAACTTAGTATTTATATGGCCACCCATTTAAACCAATCAAAACACATGCACTCTTATTCTTCTAATTTCATTTGGTCACCTTTTAAAACCAATCACAACACATGCACCAATTCAACTTTTTATTTTCATTTGGCCATTTTGCCATCCAATGGTGCTTCGCGCACCAATTTCTTTTCTTCCACATTGGTTAAAAATCCT
>NW_018397265.1:1698056-1698810 GCF_002168275.2 Theobroma umbraticum
TCCATATCCACTTTTTAATTTATTTTCACTTAATCTCACCTTATTTGTGCCCAATGGTCTTTCATGCAACTTTCCCACCCTAATTTTCATTTGGCCTCCTCCTTGGCCAATGACATTACATGCAACTATATTTTTTCTTCTTTTAGTCTAATTGCCACCAAGTGTCCATTATGCATAAATCCTCCATGCAATCTTTTAACTCTAAAAATCCACATGCATGTATCATTTTATTCATTTGTCACATACCTTTTTATTTATCACATGGTGGGGGTCCCACATGTTCCCCACCACAAATACATTCTTGCCTGCATATCTTTGCATGTAATAGTATTTGTTACATGCATATTCCAACCTTCCACACAATCTAATTTTCCTTAGCTGGTTAGTTTCCATTTAACTTCAAGTATTGTAATTGCGCATAAGTCTTGAACTTTTCCTTATATACCATTTGTCCCACCAAACTTTTCATCCTTTAAAATTTAGTCCTTCGAACATTTCTTCAATTCCAATTCCCTTTTTTCTTCCTTTACATGTGTACAAATAAAACATAAAATTTGCACTTCACTAAGGCGTCACCATAATATTTAAATATATACTTACTCGCTCTTACTTAATTAAATAAAGGCACGTGAGCCCCACTTACATCATTTTTCTTTGAAATTCTTTCGTTCTTCTTCTCCCTTACTTAGATTAGTCATATAATCCTCCTTCATGAGTAATTTCGACCATGGATAAAATATTAATATTTTAATAT
>NW_018397265.1:1698820-1699955 GCF_002168275.2 Theobroma umbraticum
TAAAATTCTCCACTTGTCTCCTCAGGTCTTAAAGTGTCTCACTTTGTCCTAGTCCACTTCCAAATCACCTTTTAACTCACTAATTCATCTCTGATAAAAATATTATTACTTAATTATTATTTTCTCTCGTGTGAAATGTTTTATTCTAAAATATTCTTTTCACCCATCGTCGCTCTTTGGTACTTAATTTTATGTCAATTGACCCTTCGTCTTATCAATAAGGTCTCATTGGCTTCTATATAAAGGTATGAGGTGTTATAGTCTCCCCTACTTAAATAGAATTCGTCCTCGAATTCACATCAGCATCAAGCTATTAATCTCACTTTATGATCTTGTTTCATTCCCTCTTTCTTAGGTATTTTAATTTATCCACCTTATTTACCTTTGGTTCAACTAGAACACTTTACTTATGTCTATTATCGTCTTTGAAATCGAAACAATGGTATCCTTCACAATTGTTCTCTCTTATCATTATGATCCAAAGTATGCCTTTAACTCCATTATTCACTTTAAACATAACTCAATCTCAATCATACCGAATTTGATCTCAAATCATTCTTACTTATGTATCCCTAATCACCATCCCATTACTTCATTTCATGTCGAGCTTCTCGACATTCATTCATCTTATCCCTATATACCACTACATAACTTGTAGCATTATAAACATGCAATATTCATTCTTGTACATATTCTCAACATTAAGGGAGGTTAAAACCTTCAATTATTCCCACATACTTCATGTTTACCTTGCTTCTATGTGATTCCAATCTTTTTAGTTTTTCCGTTACTTGCACGTTCAAAGACTCACACTTTAACATCATTCTGAAGCCAATGAGATTTACATTATGTGGAAAGGCAACTCACTCGCCTATCTTTAACTTTAATTGTAATTCTTTTATTCACAATCAAATTCTTTTCATTAGTTCTAGTCCTTCATGCCTCAAAATATGATATCATATCAATTCATCTTGTACGGCTTAACCACACTTTAGATTCCATTTCTTGGTATTCGTTCTTTGACTATTGCTCTAAAATTTCCTTATATCCATATAGCACAATTTCTAATGGTATCTCTTATCATTATATCATCTATACAACTTATCTAACACATTGAGTTCAAATTTCAAATCAC
>NW_018397265.1:1699965-1706905 GCF_002168275.2 Theobroma umbraticum
TCTTCACTTTAGTTGGCCACATAATCAATTCCACATATGCATATATACATCTATTTAAATGTCAACATTCATCACTATTTGTAGGAATCCTATGTCACAATATCATTAGTCAGATCTCACTTCCTAAAAGTCATTTTCGTCAAGTTACAATTCGGTATCCGTGTATGCTTTGCATTCTTATTGATCCTTCAAGACTCGTTTTCACTTGATCATTGTATCTTATGCAATACCACAATTCTTAAAAGTCATCCTCATTTCTCCCTTATCTTTCATACCTCAAACATATTCATTATGTCCTTGTTGCATTTTAATTAGTCTCTTAAGACTTAGGCTAATTTGAGTCTTATGCACCTCATGCATTTTCGAATTCCAATTTCCATAATACATTAGGAGTTTTTCATTAACCGATTTCATTATTATGGTTACCTTCAATCATCTTTTGTACTATTCCTTTATACCAATATAACATCATTTTCATTTAACCATCATACAATTAGTACTTGTAATTGCAAAACTTGAAGTAAGATTTTACTTAAGTACTTCTCAATGTTATTACAAATATCCACTTTCAAACTTTCATCTTTGGCTTTTGTAACTATACAATTTACTGTTTGTTTTCACAATATGCATAACAAGATTCCTCTTAAATATTTCCTTGTAATTACCTACCTTAAGCTTATGTCTCATAATGTATGACCACATAACTTGTGGTTTAGCCATTAGGCTCCCTTAGCAATTTCCAAATACCACATTACATTAATGTGCATATAAAATATTCCAAAGTAATATTAACTATCATTCTTGCCACATATAGTTTGATACATCTTTTGCAAAACTTTGATGCATTTTCGAAATAATTAATTACTTATTTGTTCGTTAACCTTTCAAGCAGATTCATTCCAAAAGCATGTACTTGTTCTCCAAGATATTTGAATGCATACTTATCTGTTCTTATCTCAATTTATGTTCATAGGTTTCTAGTATGCCACATAATTGGCCTTGTGTTATTACTAATCCTTTTTTTACAACTAAGTCAAGATAAGATTTGTAAATCCCTATAGCAATGTTTTAGCTATATTAGCTCATTTGCTATGCCAACCTTGTAGTCCTTCAATCACAATTTCTTCACTTGGTATTGGCATTACTTTATGAATATCTGATACATTTATCTAATTCTTCACTCACTCTTTCCTTAGCCTTTGACAAGGCTTTATCTCTTGTCTCTTTTATTTCTTAGGATTTGTCTTTAGTCAACATGGTGTTCATCTTAATACTTCATAGTGTAGCTTATTTCAATGTAGCCATCTTAAGAATTTCCACTTTCACTTTTAATTACATGCCAATCTATAAGGCAACAAGAAAACCTTTCAATTTATTCATATAAACATTTTCGAAAATACTTAAAATTGTAAATAACAAAGCTCAACATCAAGTCCAATTACCATAATTCATCTTGTACTGGTAATGTTGTAGCAATCCGACAAGCCTCTGATGCTCTGCCTTAACTTGTTGGAATAGTAAACACTTAACCACAAACTCAGCTACATCCCTCTTAAGGCTTTCCCACTTGTACATCTCTTTCAAATCATGGTACATCTTGGTGGTGCATGGGTGAACTACATATGCAGCCACATGCGCTTCCTTTATAATCTCACTTTAAATAATCAATATTTGAAAAATATACTCTAGATCCATATCTAAGTAATTCATAAGTGCCTCTAGTAAACATCTATCCTTTTTTTCCTTGAGGATCCTCTAGTGCCTTTGCCAAAAAATCATTTTTGCCTTAGGCTTCTTTGATCCTATCCATTAACATCGGTGTTACTCTAAAATGGGCTAATAATGCATCAAAATCATCAACCTCAAATTGAATGCCCATGTCGCCCAACTCATGCATACACTGTACTAGCGATCTTATCCCAACTAAGACATAGACTAAACTTCCCATAGAGTTTCGGCTTAAAGCATCTGTTACCACATTAGCTTGGTCGGGATGGTACAATATCGTACAATTATAATCCTTAAGCATCTCCAACCATCAACGTTGCCTAAGGTTGAGATCTTTCTACTCAAAGATATACTTAAGACTCTTGTGATTTGTGTAAATCTCACAAGTCTCACCATACTAGTAGTGCCTCTATATTTGTTAGGTAAATACTATGGCAACCATCTTCAAATCATGTGTGGGATAATTTTGCTCATGTTTCATGAGCTGTCTCGACATGTATCCTATCACCTTTCCATGTTGCATCAGCACACATCCAAGTGCTACTCGTGTTGTATCGTAATAAACTATATGACCCTTTATGCCAGAAGGCAAACTTAGCATCGAAGTTGTGGTAAGACAAGTCTTTAGCTTCCTAAAGATCTTCTCATGAGAATTGCTATCTTAGAGAAATCCTTAATGAATGTCTTGTAATATCTGGCCAACCTTAAGAAACTCCGTATCTCAATTATTGAGATAGGCCTTGGCCATTTCTCTGCGGCCTCAATCTTTTTTGGGTCCACCATCACTCCCTCCTTAGATACTATGTGGCCTAAGAAACCAACATTTTTAAGCCAAAACTCACGCTTAGAGAACTTGGCATATAACTCGTGCTCTCTCAAAGTTTGGAGCACTATCTTCAAATGTTGCTCATGCTCCTCTCTACTTTTGGAGTATACCAATATATCATCCACAAATACCACCACAAACTTATCTAAGTATGGCTTGAACACTTGGTTCATCATGTCCATAAAAGTAACTGGGCATTTGTAAGCTTCAATGATATTACCAAGAACTCATAATGCCTATACCTAGTACGAAAGGTAGTCTTAGGCACATCCTCTTACCTAATTCTCAACTGATGATTGCCTAACATCCAATCAATCTTAGAAAAAAATTAGGCTCTCTGTAGTTGATCAAACAAATCATCAATGCATGGTAAAGGATACTTATTCTTCATCGTTGCCTTGTTCAACTATCAGTAATCTATAAACAATCTTATTGATCCATTCTTCTTATTCATGAATAGCACCGGTGCACCTCATGGTGACACATTTCTTGCTCTTCCTCTAGCTGATCCTTGAGCTCTCCAAGCTTAGCTAGTGCCATTCAATATGGTGGTATGGATATTGGGTTCGTACCCTATACCAAGTCGATGCAAAACTTTATATCTCTCTCTAAAGGTAGTCTTGACAACTCATTGGGAAACATATCAATGAACTCCCTTACAATTGGCACATCAACCACCTCACTCACCACCATTTGGGTGTCCTTAACCAATGCCAAGAATCCCTAACATCCTTGATCAATCAATCTCCTAGCCTCTAAGGCTGAAATCATATTACCCATCACCGTACTACTATCCCCTAGGATACTAAATGATTTCTCTCAAAGATAGTTAAAGTGTACCACCTTGTAGTGTTAATCCACGCTTCTATAATTGGATGACAACTAGTCCATACCCAATATCACATCAAACTCTAACATGTCTAGCAAAACTAAATTTACCGAAGTGTCATTATTCCCAATCTGGACTAAACAATCTTTATACACATTCTTTGCCACCAACACCTCTTTTAAGGTCATGGTAACTACTAAGTCTTACTCTTTCTTGGAGCACTCTATACCCAATTTAGATACAAAGAATGAGGATACAAATGAATACGTAGTACTAGGGTCATACAATACAGGTGCATCAATAGAACAAACAGGTAGTAGAGTTATACAACTACAATGGATGCCTATGCATCCTATTGAGTTAGAGTATAAACTCTAGCTTGTCCTTGACCAATTGTCCCTTGGGCTTTAGATCCTCTGCATTAGGATGAACTATAAGCATCTTGACCACTAGCTTCTTCAACCTCTTTACCGGTTTGAGTGGGTATGGATAGGGCAAGTAAAGTTGGCTATGTTGTCCCTGTGTTGAACTTTAAGTCCTCTACCATTAGGGCAATTTATAGCCAAATGACCAGTTAACCCACATAAATAACAAGAGGTGGATCCTTGGAGACATTGCCCTTTGTGTGTTTTACCATATGAATAACATAATGCTTTATCTCCTTGAGGCTGTCATGTGGCCTATTGCCTTGGTGGTTTGGCAGTTTTCTTACTCTTCTTAAAACTGCCACTAGAACCACACCATTGTTGGGATGTCTATAAACCTCTTTGTTGGCCCTTAATCTTAGCTTTCTTATGCTTATCTTGACCTCCTTTAGTTTCCAAATCCTTTATCTCTGGCCTTTGAGCACAGTTCACTACCTTAGAGTAATTAGTGAACTCCTAGGGCGTTACCACCTTATATAGAGGTCGTACCAATCCATTAATAAACCTCATAACTCTCATCTCCTCGATAATAATTAAATAAGGCACATACCGGGATAACTTAGTAAACTTAATATTTTACTCTGGCAATGTCATACTTGGAGTTTGTACCAACATCTCGTATTCACGAGCTCCAGCTTCCCTAACAGTGACAGAAAGATAATGCTCCAAAAAAGTTGTACTAAACCCATGTTAAGTAATCCGTGCAATACTGGGTGCTCTGCTTTTACGTAATTGATCATACTACTGCTTGGCTGCTTTACCTAGTCTAAATGCAGCTAGCTCAACCATCCGAGTGATAGTGCAACTCAAAGCATTGCATATGACTTCAATGTCATCCAAGAAATCCTTGGCATCGTGCGATGCATCTGATCTAGAAAGTGTGGGAAGTTTCAGTTTCATGAACTGTAATAGTTGAACCTTGATCCCAACTCTAACCATGCTAGCGTGTGGCTAGTCACCTTGACTCTGTGACTTGGGGGATGCTTGAACAGTAAGACAATCATCACCCCGTCGCCTTTGATCCAATATCTCCTGAGCAATAAACTCCTTGTAAACCTGTAGTTAAATCCTCTAAAGTCACTATTTTAGTTATAGGCGCCACTACCTCGATACATGTCCCTCAACTACTATTTCGAGACACAATCTCTCTGTTTGTGCATTGTGGGGGCATTAGTCTTTCTTGAACTAGTAGCCCTATCGCGTCTACCATAGCTTATAGTAGTAAAAGTAGTGGTCCATTAATCATCTCCACAGAAGCATCATGCTCTATCACACCTCTAGCACTAGCCTGTGTCCTGGGTGGCATATCTCACTTAGACAGAAGCAACATATACTATAAAACTAAATACTATAGACTCATAACAATGCTAGACATATCTCTTAAGCATATAGTGGCTGGACAAACAAGGAATTATACGCAGGTCTCCCATTCTCAATTTGTGCTCGAGCACATAAAACCAAAACAAGGTTCCTACATACAACTCTAATATTCTACTGACAACCAAAGAAATCCTAAGACTCTATGAACCTAGAGCTCTAATACCAATTTTGTCACATCTTATTTTATGGTGGAACATGACTCGCATATGAACCTAGAAAAGTATAACCCGTTAGGACTAAGCAAACCTCCTTATCATTCATCATTTTACAATCATCAATGCGAAATCATACATAAACATCTATAAACATACAATATCAACTCATGCATACCGTTATACGCAACATTACACATATATAGAACTTCTCAACATATTAGTCTAAGTGAAACATTTCATATATCATTAGAGTGTCATATTTCTAATGCGCCATAACAATTGCATGTCTCAACACCCTCAGGTATCCATATGTGCTCTAGAGCCACTTTACAGATTTAGCATAACATTCCTAATGTAATATGCACAAACATTTAGCTACATTATTGTAACATACTCATAATTCATAAAACATGCCTATAGTTTGAAAACATAAACATAACATAAACTAACTCATCAGCGAAACATGACCTAACTTGTTAGGCATCGAGAGGCTATCAGACACTTACCAATGAGGAATGAATGGATCACGTCTCCTTAACATTTGCTACTAGCGAATCAGCTATCACTGATCTACAACAAAAATAGTGAGGGAAAATAACGTTTGAGTCACAAAGATTCTATGAGTGGATACTACAAAAGGGATAAGTTGGGGGATAAGAGTTTTTCATAACCATGCAATTATAAATACATACGATTCATAAATCCTCTTAGTTTACCATGATGTTAATGGAACATAGCATTTAATCATGCATTGAATAACATTGCATGGAATACTTCTTGTATAGTTCATTACAAACCCTTAAATCTAAAAAACCTCTTTACGAATCAATTTAGAAATCAATTCTACACCTATTCTAGCAATATGTTCTGCAATGGATCAATACCCTTGGTAATGTATTGATACATTTCACACAAAATGCCTCTTGTAGCATTCTATTGAAAATGTATCAATACATATTTCCCATGTTACAATACTTTTGCCACAAAGTCCAACTTTCTGGGCATTTTCTTGAATCTAACTCATTCATAAGTCTTTCTAACATTGAGGGATCATTCCATAGGCTAAGGTTCTGTCTAACTAAGCCAACATCACCACATTACAGTGTGAATAACATCATCAATATTCATATATTATAAACTAGGCATCTAATCATATATCAGAGGTAATACTCATGCAATCATTTTTCTAACTCATTAATCACATTCGTCATAACATTATAATTATAAGTGAATATGGCCCATTCCAGTAAAGAGCGGTTTAACCCCCATTATTTTGGATTCCTAGTGTGCTCTCGTGAATGGCACATCGGCCTTATCCATAATTTATGTAGTGATCCTATCCTACTCAAGTGAGTAATGGACAGAGTCCCAACTACTGTTGAGTGCCTTATGTGAACAATCATCAAAGTTGAGTGAGTGGCACTTTGGCCTCACCCACGATCATGATAAGATCTTTTGAGCTTAGGATTGTTCTCATCCTTAGCTTGCATCATGAACATATAAGATCTCCATAAATCATCATCATACTTAGCCTATAGTGTATATGACTATCTCAACACATACATGTCATGACATACATTTCATAATCTCATAAATC
>NW_018397265.1:1706915-1707401 GCF_002168275.2 Theobroma umbraticum
TTAGCCCATAGTGTATATGACTATTTCAACACATACATCTCATTGTATACATTTCATAGTCTCATAAATCACTTACATGATTAGCCCTAGTGTATATGGCTATCTGAACATATATATCTTGTGGCTTACATTTCATAGTCTCATAAATCTCTTACATGCTTAACCCATATCGCATATAACTATCTCAACATATACATATCATGGCAAACATGTTAGAATCTCATAAATGGAACTCATGCATCCAACATTCTTATGATGCGATACCGTATCTAAAATGTGCATAATAACATTTATACATTAACCACAAAAATATCTCGTATCCACACTTGCTCGAAGGCCAAAGTAATTGAGTGGACTACAAACATCAAAGAGCTTATTCTCCCTTGTTGAAAACTAATACATAGTAGTACATTGACATACAGAGTAGATTCATAAACAATTTAAAAATCATTGTGTCACACATATCACAATCATTATCAAATCAAG
>NW_018397265.1:1707413-1707659 GCF_002168275.2 Theobroma umbraticum
TTTCCTTGAAAACTTCATAAAACCTTGTAGTTCAAATCCTTGATAAACCATTTATGGAAATAAGTTTTCATCATGCTTAAACAACCATTTCCATAATAATCACGCTAACTTTAAATATTAGAACACTTGAAACGGTGTATCCACTCACCTAATTGGAGAGTCAATTCCTAGCTCCAATCTCAACTCTGTTGTAATACGTGAAGTTTTCAAGTGTTCTTATCGTACAACAATCATCACAATCATTTC
>NW_018397265.1:1707669-1707947 GCF_002168275.2 Theobroma umbraticum
GATTTCGTAATAATCATTCTAGGTACTTTGAAAACTACTCAATTTTAGCTAAACTAATTTTCTAGCTAAAACCCATGCTTAAAAACCCATAAATCTTTTATCTTTACCTTAGATGAGCTTAGATGCTTAAGGAAATTATAAAGCCTTTAACACTTAATTACCAACAAAAAATCGAGGCAACAAAATCATATTTTTAGAAACTAGAAATCAAGATTTAAAGTTTCCAAAGCTTAAAAATTTCACCTTTTTCATAACAACTCAAAACCACATCATTTAAT
>NW_018397265.1:1707957-1711333 GCF_002168275.2 Theobroma umbraticum
AAAGATTTGAGTTAAAAATGAGTTGGAAGAGCTTAAAAATAGGCATTTTACCTTGTAAATGAGGTTAAGAGTTGCCAACCCTCGAAAAATGTGATATATTTATAAGCTAGGGTGTGAAAATATATGTCTACCCTTTTAATTTTTTTGAAATTGACGAAATGTATCCAAACATTGGCCCATGTATCGATACATTTGGTTTTGGGGAAAAAGTATTGATACATGTTCATCAGAAACCCCTTATTGGCTAAATGTAATGATACATCATGAACATGTATTGATACATTTGAGACAAAATGCTGTTTTTGAGGTGGTTTGCCTTTAAAAACATATCTAGCTTATTTACATTAAATACCATTTAAACAAATGTTCTTTTTACTTTTACTCTCTATTTACTTAAGATATTTAATGTAAATAAGCAAACAACCCCCATTTGGATTCAATAAAAATATCAAAAAAAATTAAAATCCAAAAGAAACAAAATCAAAATTTTTAATTTTAATAACTAAATCGAAAAGGTTCGACTAAAATTAAATTTGTGGCACCCATATACCATAGCAAACATTTGCAAAAAATTATGAAAAAATCATTTTTGATATCTAAAAGTCAAGGGACTCATTACCGAGATTGTTTTCTAAAAGATTGTTTTATAAGAATCACATATTTTGACCTCTTTCAGACTTAGAAAAGTTTTTGCTTCAAAAGTGACAGACCACCAAAAGTGTCTATGAATTCTTTTAAAGATTAAAACTAAGTTTGATGTTCAGAATATGTGATCTATATGCTTGCCTAAGGATTTCATAACTTATCCTTTTACTCAATGTGGGACTTCACAATAAGTGATAAGGGTAGTCATTTTTGCAACACATATTTTGATGCACATCTTGCAAAATATGGAGTAAAACATAAGGTCATAACTACTTACTATCCTTAAACAAGAGACCAAGTTGAGGTGTCTAATAAAGAGATTAAGAGGATTTTTGAGAAAATAATGTGTCCTTTAAGGACGGATTTGGCAAGAAGATTAGACGATGCATTATCGAATTGCTTGCAAAACTCCAATTGGTATGTCTTCATACACTTTAGTCTTTGGAAAAACTTGTCAACTGTTAGTGGAGCTCGAGCATAATGCTTATTAGGCCATTAAAAAGTTAAATTTTGACTTATAAGTAGTTGGTGAAAGAAGGCTTCTACAATTGAATGAACTTGATGAATTTCGACTTCAAGCCTATGAGAATGCTAAAATCTATAAGGAAAAAACAAGGAATAGGCATGATAAGAAAATAATGGAATGTCACTTCTAGCTTGGGCAATATGTGTTGCTCTACAACTCTTGCTTGAAATTGTTTCCAAGCAAGCTTAAATTGAAGTGATTTAGGCCATTTGTAATCACTAAGGTGTTTCCACATGGAGCAGTCGAAGTGGAAGAGAAAGATGGAAGAACATTCAAAGATAATGGTCAAAGATTGAAGCATTATCGGGGAGGTGAAATTAATCACCAAAATTCCTCAATAAATCTCCTTTACACTGCCTAAGTCTGAGATAGTCAAGCTAATGACTATAAAAAAGTATTTTTTAGGAGGTAACCCAAGTATACTAATTTAATCTACTTACTTTAAAATTATTTTCTTTTATTAATTATTTGATACCTTTTTACTGATTGAATTTTTTATTTTTTCAAGTACCATTTAAATTAAATTAACAACAAAACATTTGACACTGTGACATTAAAGGATTTGCACTATAGCATTCTAATATCAAAGGTTTGTCATTTTGGAAAGAATTTAACATCGCAACACTGCAAGACTTGCCTCGCGATGCCCTAGCATCCCATGCATACCAACTCGAAAGACAGCATGCGGCACTACAGCGCTGTGAGATCCCATGACGCCAAATCACAAAAGGCTTTCAATGCCATGACATTGCAAAAATTACATCATGGTATTGTGAGATCCTATATATGCCATATCGGAGAAAGAATTTGACACGGCAGCATTGCAAGAATTGTGCTACCATGCCACGATAATGAAAAAAATATCAAATCGAAATAAAAAACCTAACACCCCTCACCCCACCATTTTCTCATTAGCCACCAACCTTTTCTCTCTCTAATTTTGTCCTTTTATCATTCTTTCCAATTTCTTTATACACATTCACCATAGTTATCAAGCATATCAATCCTTTAAATCATTCTTAGCTTTCCACCTTTCATCATTGGTGCTTCAAATATTCAAGTAAGTCTACTTTTCTTTGCTTTTAAGACATTCTTTGTAAAAATTTTTGGTTTAGTTGGTGTTGTTGATTGTGGAAATGTAGAGTGTTGAGTTAAGTTAGAATTGGGATTGATAGTTATATTTTTTGGTGAAAGTTAACTTTGTTAAGTTGCAAGTTGCTAGATGGGTATTTGTTTGAATACTATTTGAATGTTAATTTGTGTATTTGTTTTAAGTTTAATTTTGTTGTTGACAAATGGCACCAAAGAAAGCTAGGACTAGTGCTAGTAATTCTTATGATAGGAATGTATTTATCTCTGTTGATGTTGAAAAAAGATATAATGATGAGGTGATCTATAAAACTCCTATACCAGAGAGAGGACTCGATGTTAATAAGGGTCGTTACCCAAAATTCATGAGATTATTCTTCCTAAGCAGTGGACCACATTTTGTAAACATCCTTTTGCTACTACAATGCCTATAGTTAGGGAGTTCTATGCTAATGCACAAGAACATACTAATAGGTCTACTTTTGTTTGAGGAAAATTTTTTCCATTTAATGTTGATGCTATTAATGCTTATTACGAGACTCCATAGGCTGTGGTTGATGAGTATTATGAATATATTACTAGGAAACTTGATTTTAATGAGTTGATTAATTATTTGTGTCAGGGTAATGGGGAGTGGTAGATGTATAAGCAGTTTCCTTTGTCTTTTAAGAATAGCCAACTTCATGGTACATGTAAGTGTTGGTTGCATTTTACTACAGCTAGATTGCTTCCGGTGAAGCATGTTAGTGATATTACAAAGCATGCATCTCTATTACTTTATTGTATTTTGACTGGAAAAGCAATTGATATTGGGAAATTGATATACATCTCCATCTTTTGCTTTACTAATACACCTCATGAGGGCATATGGTTTCCTTCTTTGATCACCAATTTATGTAAGAAAGCTAATGTGGAGTAAGGGTCTGGGGAAGAGTTACTTTATCCCAAAGGTCTAATTGATGATGGTATAGTTGAAAAATGTATGCTGCAAGAGTTGTCCACTATTGGAGGTAGTTCGTCTACTATAAGGTCCCGAGTACCTCATCCTCAGACTTTGTCCATGGCATAAAGGATGGAGTGACTTAAGCTTCGCATTGACTATTAAGCAAAGTGCAC
>NW_018397265.1:1711343-1715847 GCF_002168275.2 Theobroma umbraticum
GAGTAAATGATGCGTGCATATGCCGAACATGTGGGCATGAGTATGGCTGTTTTCCCTAATTTGCTAGATGATCTTAATGATGTTGATGGAATTGGTGATGATAATGAGTAGGAGGACATCTAGATTTTCTCTATCAGTGCTTAACTGTTAAGGGAGTTTTTGTTTACCTTCTCTTTATTTTTATTAAACATTGAAGACAATGTTTCATTTTAAGTTTGGGGGTGTTTTTAGATTTTTTTGCCATTTATGTCTTTATTTTTATGATTTGCTTGTTTTCATTTTATTGATTTTTTTAGCAATTTTATTACTTTTCATTTCAATATAAAAAATTAAAATAAAAACTAAAAAATTTGCTTGAGATAATTTTAAACCTTATTAATGATTTTCCCTATCCTTGGATGATATTTTAATTATTTGATGATTTTAGCTTTTGGGAAGGATATAGCTATGATTTGTGTTTGTGTTGATGTTCTTGTGTTAGCTTCACAGTAGGATGAGACTTCCAATAATTTACGTACTATATTCTTTTACCAAGAATTGTCATGTGATTTAAAAGAAGTTAATGTTGATGAAAAGTATGGTGAAGTCAAGGATTCTAGAATTTATTTGATTCTCTCTTGAAGCAAAATTTTAGATAGCGTTCAGGATAAGAAATAATTTAGGACATATTTAGATCGTTTGAGCATTTTGAAGTACCTTTGTACATATTTATCCCTAGTGACCCCTTTTAAGCCTAAGTTTCCTTTTCTTTGACCAACAGATATTTATGTTAGCCTAAGCCTTTTTAAATATTTCTAATTTTGAACCCTTCATCCTTATGTATTTTGATCTTTTTAGGAAATATTTTGAGCTTAAAGTTAAAATAATGGAGAAAAGGTGTTGAATAAGAAATTGTTAGTGCTAGAAATATACCCCTTGTTAAAAACATAAATAAATAAATAAATAAATAAAAAAGGAAGAAAAGAAAAGAAAAGTGCATCATAAGTTTGTGGGTGCAATAAAGAAGAAGAAAAATTGAGTTCTTAAATAGGTCATAGATCGATTAAGTGCTTAAGGTGAATTTATCCTTAAATATTTCCCTTATCATACCTTGACGCTAGCATTACGTTATAAGCTTAATAAAGACCTATTGATCCTTGAGCGAGTGTTAATCTATATTAATGCAGAGAGAGATGAAAAGCAAACCTATGGGATCTTAGTACTCATCTGTGCTTAGAATTAACATAAACCAATTTGAATTGCATAATATTCTTTGTAAGAAATTATTCATACACACATAGGAAGTCCATTTGAAAGTGAGTTTCTCTTGAATTGATGCATGAGTTTAAAGATTATTTGCATTTTACCTTAAGTTAGACATATAAGATAATTTCTAATGGAAAAAGTGGAAAATCATGCCTTGGAAAATTTTTGTCTCTTGCAAAGTCTTTTTATTTTCAATATTTTGTTATCTTTGTTCTATTTGTTATCTTTTCTTTTGCTCATGGACCAGGAAAATCTTAAGTTTAGAGGTGTGATAATTCTATTTTATGGAATATTTTGTTCTTAAAAGCTAGCTAAGTTCTTGAGTTTAGGCTAGAATTTAGTTATCTTTAGTGACTTTTCTAATTAGTTTATTGTTAGTGAGTTATTTTATTTAGTGCTATTTTTATGTTTATTTGCTTTACTTTAGTTATTACTTAGTTTTTATATTTTTGTAGGATTTTAAGGAATAACGTTTTAAATTGTTAAAGAAAGGTGTTTAAAGGACCAAAGCTTTGTTCATACATGTTGTGGTATTTTTAGCATAGTTTCCACTCTAGATGTCCAAATGAAGTAAATCTTGAGCCATTGGAAAGCTAAGAGATAGAATAATAACTTTCATGAGACACTTCACCTAGTTCTACATTGAATTTAGAGAAAATTGCATTCGAAGTTGAGGGAGTGTAGTAGCATTTTCATGAAGACCTGAAGCCAGGCAAATGTCGCTGCATTAAGGGTCTATGACACATCATCAAGAGTCGAACTTTGAATTTTGAGACCAAATGTTAAAGACTGATGGCTAGTGCATGGTTTGGAAGACAAGATACTCCTAGTAAGGTTTTAACACCTATTATAAGCCTCTATAAATAGTTAATTATGCTAGGTTTATGAAACGGAAAGGGTTTTTGTTTTAGAGAAGTTAGCCACTAGAAATTCAAGAAGCCATGTTTCCAAAGTGGAAGATTGAAGATCAAGGCTCACAATCTTTATTTTCTTCTTCTCTATTCTTTTTGTTAGTCTTATAATTTTTTATGGTTAATCTTCAGATGATTTTTATTTCAATTATGAGTAGCTAAATTCTTTTTGTTTAAGATTATAATTGAACGCACATGCAGTCTAAATTTTTAATCTCTTTCTTGCTAATTTGTAATGGTATTGTTTTGTTTATTCTAATTTGTTCTTAACTAATTAAATTGATTTAGAAACCTAAACATAACTTGGAAAAGGGAGTTTAGTGTAGGCTAAGCTTGGATGAATAAATTTATTTGTGTATAGAAGAGGAATATACCTATATGTTGTATGTAAGCAAGATCAGAGCTTGAACTTAATGAGTTTATTTTAATTTCAATTTATATAGCAAAATATTGTGTTTTGATTAAAATAGATATTTTCGTAAGAGTTTTGGAAGAGCCTTATAAATAATTGAGAACTTTATGTTAGTAATTCAATCCATTGAAATAAGTTAAAAAAGAGATGTAAGATTTAGATGATGTGTGAGGGATATTATAATCCTAGGCTTGTTTGGATTGATTTTTATCTATAATTATTAATACTTTGATCTTTAGTTTAGTTTATCGTGATTTAGATTTATTTAATTTTTAGTTTAATTTGTTGATTTCAACTGTTTGGATAAGACTAAATTGTTATAATTTTAATACTAAACAAAAATTAAGATCAACTCTTTATGGGATCGAAATTCTACTTGCCATTATATTATTTGTTCGATACATACACTTGCGTGGTAGAAAATTAGACGGCAATTGTACACAAGTAAGCTAGGTTAACACCATGACCATGGAAGAGTTGGAGCCATGGCGCCAAAGAAAGAGGAGGCATCATAACAAACCAGCAAGTGTAGTGCTATGGTGCCGAGGAGAAAAGGTGCATCATACTTTAGGTTGAGAATGTGGACCGCGATGCTAGAAAAATGGGTCCACAGTATCGCGCTGACATATCAGACATTGTGTTTTTGATCTTTATACAATTTAAGGTTTCTGGAGGCTATTTAAAGCCACCTTTGGAGCAATTAAAAGGAACATTTAACAAAGGATTCTTTGGAGAAAAAGTGGTCATCAAGCGCTCAAGAAAGTGAAAAAAAGCTTTGGAAGATTGAAGATCAAAAACTTGACAAGCTTTAGTTTTCTTTTCATTAATGTTTCTTCTTTGATTTTCTTGTATTATTATTGATGGTTAAACTTCTTTGGATTGTGTTTTTATTATTTAGTATGAACTAAATTTCTTTATCTAAGATTGCAATTGAACCCAACATATAGTTTGGATTTTTAATAGTTTCTCTTTTTTATAATTAATGGTATTGAGTTGTTTATTTCAACCTTGTGATTAATGCGTTTAGTTGACTAGCCACCAATTAGATTGATTGGGTGACCTAAATTCAAGTTGGACAAAGGAGTTGAGAGTAAGCCATGGAAAAAATGGTATATGTTCAAATTGAATTAGTTGATTGGATGATTTGTTTTGTGTGAAAGATAGGAATATACTTACATGTCATATGCAGCCAAAATTAGACTTTAAGCTTAATGAGCCTTTCTTTAATTCAATTTGCATAAAAATGTAGTGAATTAGTTAAAGAGATATTTTTGTAAGCAATTAATAAGATATTTATAAATAAATTAGAACTCTAGGATAGTAACTCAGTCCATTTAAGTAAGTTTAGAGATAGTAGAAGAAATTCAAATGAAGTGTTAAGCGGCTAGAGTCAATGTACTATCCAAGCCAATGCACAACTCATATTTTCCAATGAGGAATATTTGGACTCATAATTAGTGAACTTCTTGCTCAAGTAAACAATAGCTCTTTCTTTCATGCCTGTCTCATTGTGCTATCCCAACACACATCCCATGCATCCTTTGTTTACTGTTAGCTATAGAATAAGAGGTTTTCCAACCATGGGTGGTACTAGTACAGGAGGATTTAGAAGATATTCCTTAACCTTGTCAAAAGCAATCTAGCATTCTTCATTCCATGCTTTTAAAGAAGCTTCAAAATTGGATCACATTTAAAGGTGAGTTGTGATAAGAACCATGCTATGTAGTTCAAGTTTCCTAGAAAACCTCTAATGTCTTTTTGTGTCCTAGGAAGAGGTAACTTGCGAATCGTTTAAATCTTATTTGGATCAACCTCTATCCCTTTTTCATTGTGTTGTCGATTTTGCACACACAAGTATACGTATTGAACAAGTAATATAGACAATAAGTCGCGATTATTATTCACACAAATATTTGTTTCTAAAGTTTCACTAAGT
>NW_018397265.1:1715857-1724990 GCF_002168275.2 Theobroma umbraticum
TATAACAAATTAATCTTATTTAAGATAATCGACCATTGAAAAGCTAATCAAAGACAAAATTAAAAATAAACAATAAATTAACAAGAAAAAACTAAATATGTTGAGAAAAGCAGTAGATTAAAGACCTAGGATCATGGGTTCATTCAATATTTTATCTGATACTAGCTTTTTTGTTATTTATCTTTCTTGGGTGATTTTGATAACCTAGAATCCAAAGCTATAAACAAATCTCCATCAAGATGCTTGTACAAAAACCTAACTTAATCAGTTCACTATATGTTTCTAAGAATCAATTAAATTAAGTTCACTAACCAAGTGTCTTAATTTGGCTATGTATGGCAATTGGCATATGTCTGCTCAAATCGCGAAACAGATCACTTTAGTGATGTGAACATACATTATTAAAATCTTTGTCCAACGTAAAATCCTTTTGTCAAGTTTCAATTAGATTCATAAATCAATTAATTGCTGATCAGGCAATTAAAGGCATTAAGAATAGATTTGAATAAGTAAAACGATACCCATTCATAATAAATAATAGAAAAATCAGTATACAGACTATATGTTGAAATCCACCTTAATCCTAGATTAGCAAATTAATTCATAATATATAAATAAAACACTATCCAAAGAAATTTAGCCATGAATTCAAAACAAGAAAATAAGAATAACACAAAATGAGAGAAATAAACTAATGTCGAAGTCTCGTTGATCGTGAATCTCTCAATTGCTCTTAAATTCTTGCTTGATTCTAAGCTCTAATTCTCTAGAAAAGTGGCTGTCATCTCCTCCTGTAAATGTTCTCAAAAAGTCCCTTAAATATGTGCAATGTGCTTACTTTCCAATTTTCCATCGAAAGTTTAATTTTGGAAATCGAGGTGGCACTGAGGCCATGACTTCTTGGCCTAGTGACAAGCTTTGGTATTGCCACAACACTCCTTTTTTGGTGTTGTGGCATCATGCTCTTTGCCTTTAGTATGATGCACCTATCCAGCCTAATTCCATGGCCACATGTTTCTAGCACTAGCGCGGTGGTCCCTTTAGCGTCGTAGCCTCAATCACCTTGTTGCCTTGTATGCAATATGCATCTACTTATCATTTTCAGATGTAATTTTTACCTTAATCTGGTCTGAACTAAGTGAATTGGAAACATAAAAGTTGTAGCCCATTCTCTTAACTTTCCCATGAATTAAAAATCATGTCAATTGGACTTCTACAGCTCATTTTGTCTTTGAATTACTACAATATGTGCGAGTGATAGCTTCACCATACTTATCCTATCATAACTCAATTTCACCTTGCTCATCACATATCCTTCACAAAAACCATGAGAGAAATTGACCTTAACTCTTCTTAAAGTAACTTGAAAACAAAATAAAGTAAAATTAAACTAAAACAACTTAATTTTACTATTTAACATGTAATCTAACTTACATTAGAAAAACACCTAAAATGCTAAAGTCAGAACCTAAAACTCAAAGGTCTAGATACTAAAGCCCCCAAAATGTGTTAAAAATAACTCTATATAATAGAGTTATCACACTAACAATGAAGCCAAGTAATTTCCCAAAAACGGCATCAAAAGTACATTTTGCTGGATTTATACTAAGTTGAAATTTTCATAGTCTTCCAAACAACTTTTCAAGACTGACCGCATGATCTTCCACTTTGTAGGCCTTCACAGTCATATCATCCATAGATATTTCCACTTCTTTGTGCATCATGTCATGGAAAAAAGTCACCATAGCCTTTTGATAAGTTGCCTTGGCATTTTTCAAACAAAACAGCATCACCTTATAACAAAAACTTCACCACATAATTATAAAGGTGGTTTTTTCCTTGGCTTGTGATGCCATCTTAATTTGGTTACCTTGAAAAGCCATCCATGAATGAAAACACAGAGTGGTGGGCAATGTTGTCAACAAGGGTATCAATGTGGGGTAAAAGAAAATTATCTTTTGGTCTTACTCTATTTAAATCTCAATAATCCACACGCCTTCGAACCTTTCCATCTTTCTTGAGTATATGATGATATTGGCAACCCATTCCGGATACTTAGCCATTTCTAGAAATCCTACATCAAATTGTTTTTTTACCACTTCCTTAAATTTCGATAGCATTTTAGGTTTCATTCTTCTTAACTTTTGCCTAATTGGTTTACATTCTGGTCTCAAAGGTAACTTATGAGCTACAATGTCTATGCTAATACCTAGCATGTCTTGGAAAGACCATGTAAACACATCTACATGTTCATGGAGGAGTTTTATTAACTTTTGTTTCTTGGATGGTGGTAATGTGGTACCAATTTTAACCTCACTCATATTCTCTTTTGTTCCCAAATTAATTTTTTCTAGAGGTTATTAATGTAGGACAATCTATCTCTCTTCTTACTTTACTGGCCTTAACAAGTGCAAAGATAAGTCTTAATCCTCCACATTTTAGTATCGTCAAGTTCATTGATACATGTGCCTTTTTCCAAATCAACCTTTGGATCACTATCACTACCATCTTTGCATTTATTATTTGGAACCTTGGCAAATAGATAAGATTGAATTATAAAAGATTATTGTAAACACAATGGAATAATACAAGGAAAAAGCAATTATAGGAATAAAAGGAAATATGAGGAATGCATTATGTATGTCATTTTATTAAAATGATGTCTAATAAAAAGCTAGTTATACATGAAGGATTTCCAATGCTCTTGGGCCTAAGCATGGATGTTCAATTATGCATTACTTTGCAAAAAAGACACAGGTGGTTGGTAAACACATGGTGGTTTAACAGCTCAACTTGAACTACGGTTCAATATACAATGTAAGCAATCCCTCCCTATTTTCAAGTTGTTCTTCAACCCTTTTTATAGAACATATTGAAAAGTTAGAAAATGCATCACTCAAAGCTTGCATAGATATTTGATTCTTTTTAGTGAGTGCTCCCGGAACAATGTAATCTTCATATTGAAATACTTCGTAGAAGTAAGGAAGTAAGATTTTTGCAATTTCTTGCTCATATCCCTTGAAGCGAGTTAATGATTTTTACAATTTCCAGCTCATATCCTTTGAAGCGAGCTACCATTTCCTCTTTCTTTCAACTATTGTATCATCATTTTCCTTCCATGTTGGTTTGTACCCCAAACCAAATCTCTTTTCATTCTCGGTGGCTAGTGTTGGCCTTTTAATACCTTGCAGTCTTTTTCTCAATCTTGCCTGAGCTCGACACCTTGTCCCTACTATTTGGTTAATTGCCATTTTAGTGGTTTTAGATAGCTTCGGGATGCGTAATGACACTTCTTCCCTACATAAGTGGCACCGACAAATTCAAAGAATCGAAAAGAATAGTTTGGTACTTTTTCAATGGCTTCTACATAAGGAATATCCACAAGTTTGTTTATGAGCAAATCCTCTTCTCCACAAATGCTCATAATCTTCTTATCTATTATGAACTTGACCTTTTGATGAATAGATAATGGTATAGCTCCTGCCATATGAATCCATGTTAATCTTAATAGGTAATTGTAGGATGGAACGATGTCCATGGCTTGAAACTCTATAGTAAAGGTATAGGGGCCAACCTCTATGGGTATCTCGATATTCCCCACCATTTCTCTTCTTGTCCTATCAAAAACCCTCAAGATCATAACTTTTCCTCATATAGAACATATCAATCAGTAGATAGGTCAAAGTTCTCACAGGCATTAAATTCAAGGATGAACTATTATTAAGTATAACCTTTGCAATAGTACAACCTTTGCATTTTGTGGTGATATGCAAAGGTTTGTAATTTCCACAACCACCAGAAGAGATTTCTTCATCACTGAAAGAGATGATGTTGCCCATCAAAATGTTCTCTTCAATATAATCCTAGTTCCCCATTGATATATCGTGATCAGCATATGCCTGATTCAAAATCCTCATTAATGAGTTCCTGTGTGGTTCCGAACTAAGGAGTAAATACAATAACAAGTTACGAGTCAGTAATTTGTTCAATTGTTCAACTACATTGTATTCATTATGTTTAATAAATTTTAGAAATTTCCTAGCTTCTTTTCCCATCAAAGATCCTTACAAGTCATTAGTTGGTCCTCGAGATTGCATTTTTTCTTCATTCAGACCTTGCTCTTTTTCTTTCCTTTCTTTCTTCTAAGATTCTCTAAAGCTTGCAGTGTATAACAACATTTGCATGCTATAATTATAATTCCAAGGTAAAGCCTCGTAGAATTGACATGAGGTGTTGTATCCTTTTTCCCATGTTGGAAACTTGCATGCTATAATTATAATTCCAAGGTAAAGCCTTGCCACTTTTGTAAAGGAAAAGTTTAGGGACTTTGATGGTGACTTTTGTTAGCATCTTGCCTTGATAGGTTTTCCATTCTTTTCATAAAAAACTAGTTGGAGCCTTATCTTAATCCAATGGGTAGAATTCTATGCTAAGTCCTCCATTATCACACTCATGGATGACTCTAGAGCTTCTACATAGAATTCAATCAATGATTCATCCATCATTCTTTGTATCTCTTCTTGGAATAGACTATAGTCTTGTATTAGATGTCCCACAAATCCCTTATGAAACAATCAATAAGGACCTTGGATTTTTTTTTGAACTATTTATGCAAGAATAGTCTGGCTGAACTTCAAGCATGTTGGTTTTCACTAAAGCTCCAAATACATTTTCCATAGGTGTTTCCACCTCTTGAACATCCTTTTTTATGTACTTTTCTCTTTTTATAGTACTAACTCTAGCGCTAGCATGTTTTCCTAATGGATTATCATTAACACCTTACTTAGTTTTCTTTTAAAGTTTAAGAAACCTACCTTAATCAACCTTTGCACCTTGTATTTAAAGGTCGTGCAGTTCTTAATTGAGTGACCTTTGACTCCATAATGATAATCGCAGTGAGTGATAGCATCATACCATCTTGGAAATGAGGGTTTAACAGTTTTATGTATAAGGGAGCTACTATATGATTTACGACTAATTGTGTGAACAATTCTGCATACAATATTCGAATTGGGTTAAATTGCACTTTTTTTTATCTATTCCACCATCCTTTTGGCTCATTGGTTGTACTGTTAAGGGATACTACTCGTTATGGGGTTGAAGCAGGAATAGATGTGGGAGTAAGTAGGCAAATGTTTGCAAGATAGGTGTCCGTTGAATAGAAGCATATGGGTAAAGGCTAAGTAAGGCATTTGGCATTGGTGGATATAAATATGGACCTTGAGAGGTGTTGTTCACTGTTGGGTAACAAGGGCATGAAGGATATGGGTGATAAGAATTATAGACCCCATATAATGGCTGTCTCAATGAGATAGCTTCGGTTTCTCCTTCTTCTTTTTTTTAAATTATTCCCTTTCTTCATGCTTGTTACCTCACCTCCTTCCATTTTACCTTACTTGGTAGGACTTTTGATCATTTCCCTTGAAATTGCCATATCAGTAAAATTCTTTGTAGAACTCTTAACCAACCTTTCATAGTAGGGTGCTCACAAAGTATTGACAAATATGATAGTGGTCTTTTTTTCAATCAAGGCTAGTTGAACTTGAGAAGCCATGTTCTTTCATCTTTGAGTATGTTCTTTGAAGCTTTCAATTGGATTTTTCTCCATATTTTGCAAGGAGAGACAATCAAGAGACATGTTCATAACATGCTTGTATTGGGCCACAAACATCTTAGCAAGGTCTTTCCATGTATGAATCTAGTTGCAATCTAGCTGGACATACCATTTTACTACAGTGCCTATGAGGCTGTCTTGGAAAAAATGGATAATAAGTTTGTCATCATGTGCTTACATAACCATTTTCTTGCAATGCTTCGTGATATGTGTAATTGGGCATTTAGTCCCATCATACTTTTCAAAATCGAGAATTTTGAATTTTGAAAAGATGACCATATCTAGTACAAGGAAAATTCTTTATTGCATCCATGAAACAATACATGTCCATCCCTTTTACCATGGGTAACCTCTCTTCTAACAGGCCATACTTTTGACGAGTTTCTTTTTGCTTCAAAGGAACCACACTTAAGTTTTTCCTGCTCCTTTGGATCATCAAAATTAGGCATAGAGATGGGATCAAAAGGAGTCATTCCCTTAATTGGCCTTGGTTGAACATAAGTTGGAGATGGTCTCATAGGCAAAGACATTTCAAAGAATGGATAAGGGCCAGCTTGCGACATAAGAACTTGAAGTTTTCTCATTTGTGGTAGGGAAAATCCTGGTGGATATGCAGGCTCCACGTTCGTATCAGACAATTGTACCTCTTTTGGTAAACTAAAACTTCCCATCACCCTTTTGCCCTTATCGATAAACACCATTTCCAAGATTTTAGCCAATTGACCCATTATCTCTTCCCATTTCTTCTTGATTTTATCCATCCTTTCTGATTGTTCATCCCTCATGATCTTTGAGCAAAATCTCATGTTATATTTCTGAGGAATTTGGTTTTCTTGAATTTTGGTGCTATTTAATTATTTTCATAAGCATAAGTTAGAATTTTATTAACTAATTAAATAAATGACAAGAAATAAATATTAATGTTCCCTTTTATGCCCTTATTGAGTGAATCATGCAATTGTAATGCAAGTGAAGAAATATTGGCCATCCAACAGTAATTATTATAAGAAATCTAGATCAATAAAACTGAACATTCAATTACATCCATATTTAAAACATTTATATTATTAATTTCAAACGAAAAAGCCAACTCAATCATATTGATTTCATACTATCTGGAGGTGACTTGTTAGGCACTCACTAAGCTCGTCTTTTGGAAGAATCTCCCTCTTGAGCTTTTCAATCTTGTTTGCCATCTTTCTTGCTTTGAAAGCTACTTCCCTCATTACATCAATATCCATTCCATTTTAAATCGCTTTTTTCAAAGGTCTTGCTCATATGAATCTCTCACTTCTTGCATTTGAAAGTATTCTTGCCTGACAACTTCATATTGCTCTTCATAGCCCTCTATGGCTGCCCTAATTAGCTTGCAATCACTTTTGGGCTCTTGTATGATTTTCTTTTGCAGTTGTACTTTGTTTTGTAAAGTATCATTAATGGTTTCATCTCTTAAATCTTGACTGCTAAAGATGAACATATCACATTTGAACTTTCAAACTTGTTTCTCCACTCATCTCGTTCATCAATAGCTCTTTGAACTTTCCTTAATGCCTTTTTCTTTACTTCTTCTAGTTAAACTTCATATTTGCATTTCATCTTCATCATTTCTGTCTCAAGCTTCCTTCTGGCCAACTCACTTTCTAAGAGAACATCTTGAGGCTCTGGACCAACAAGAAGTTTAGATGCGCTTTTTGAAGGACAAACGACATCTTCCACTCTTTGGGCATGCCAAGCTAAATATCTAATGCTGACCTCATTAGTGAACATTCCTTGATCCACCTTACTCGTCCTTTTCTTAGCTTGAACTATTTCTTGAATCTTCTTCAAAGTTTCAAGCTCTCCATATCTGAATTCTAGCTAATTAAACCTATGGGTCATAGGTACAAATTGCTCAGATCCAAGCTACCTTCGCACCATTATGAGAGCTAGCTAATTACTCCTTATGGCTTTATCAATGGTACCCATGGCTCATCTCCGAACTTGTACATCACTTACATCTTAAGCATATAAGGAACTTTTCAAGTCACCTCCACACTTATCAGCCTTCTAAGTTTTGCAATCCATTCGTTTTGTTTTCTTGCAAACTGGCCACTCAGTTTCGTATAATTCAAGGATAGTACAACTTGATGGTAGAAAAAGCTTTTGTAATTTGTCAATTTTAAACTCAAAGTGGCTTGATCCATATGGTGAGAAGTTAGGCACACCCAATGAAATGCCCTTCACTTTTTTACTATAATAGTTTAAAGATCTGAATGTCTTGACTAAAATGGAAAAAGTTGGATTGATAAATCTTCCCTATGTTTTCTAATATAATCATTCAAAAAGCTCCATAGGAGGCACTCGGTATCTCCTTTGTTCTTCAAATGTTGATCAACCTTTTAAGTGGTGATATCTAATAACTTGGCTAGTTTCTTTCGAGGCCTAATCTTTTGGGCTCTCTAATATATCTTGTCTAATTACATCTGTCCTATATGAAGCAGTGACGAATACTCCTCTATTGTTGATGTCATATGTTGGGATTCAACCTCATGCTCAAATAGGAAAATAATCAAGAAATTAAAAATGTAATGTAGCAAAAGATAAAAAACTAGATTTTAATCAAAGAAACAGGCGAATCCCATAAGATCAATATTTGTATTTTTCATGTAATTTTTAAATAAATTATGAACATTCATAATTTTAAGAGTTACATACCTTGCTCTAAATATCGTAATGAAAAGCCAATTAAATCCAAAAGGCTTGTGATGAAGCAAGTAACTCAAAAAGAGAACAAATCAGTATGAAATCTTGGAGTCAAAATCTTAGTTCTTCAATTTTAGAATTTATCAAATCTTTAGCCACTGAAGTGTTTGCCCTCTAAGAGTATTCCACATAGTGACCAAATAAGACATTCTCAAGGGTAGGACTTTTACTTGCGCTAGCAAGTTTGGTTTCTAAAACAAAAAGATCGAAAGTTCTTGCTGAATCTTATTTCTGTAAGATAAGAAAAACTATTTTCCTTTCCTTATTTTTATGAAACGGTTGAAGGCTTAGGGTTTTAGTTATAACCCTAGATACAACAGTTTTATTTTTATTCAATTTAAGTCCTTGTGAACTTAATTAATTGTTTAACTTTATTTTTTTATTTTAATTAAGTCTAACTTAATTAATTATCTTTATTTAATCTCAATCATGTCACTTAATGTGTGTGACCCATTAGGCTTTTAATATGTTGACATTAAATATAAATCCTAATTGAATATCAATTTGATAATTGATTTATATTTATAGATTATAAGCAGCATCTAGCAATACATCCTGACCACCCAAATGTTAGAGTCAATTAAAAAATTTGACAAAGCCTTTTAGTAATAAACCTTTCAGTGCAATACGGTCTTTTCATCAAATATCTCAAATATGTCATAAAGCATGGCTCAGTGTCAACTTGTTGCATTCCATATTAGTTCTCATAATTCATGACTAACCTTATGAATTTAGGAAAGTAACTTCATTAAATTCATCATGCTTTGGCCAAAGACT
>NW_018397265.1:1725000-1736008 GCF_002168275.2 Theobroma umbraticum
TAATCAAGAATTGAGAACAAGTGAGATACCTCCTCGCATATCACTTAAGGTGATGAATCCTCGCTTGACCACTCATTCACCTTTGTATGCTTCATGGAATATCCAAAAACACTCTGTTAGGCATCTGGTCACCTCTAAACTCATAGGGGCAAAATCAAAATATGTCATTCTCTATACAGGATGACCTGGTGTCTCAAGTCCGAGGACTAATGATGTGAATATAACATGAGAACATATTCCATAGATACTCGAGTGAAATACCAAATGGAGTTATCATAGCAAGTCATGTTCAATGAACTTGTTTTTTAACAAACACCCACATGTTATCCTCAAGTATCTCATATACTTTAATCTGTAAGATCGATTACTTACTTTCCAAGTAAGCAAGCTTAACATGGATTAGTCTGTGAGCATTGTCAATGCCCTATCTTGACGATACAATGATCAAGAATAATTTTAGAAACATGGCTTTGATGCATAGTGATCTCATAATTGTAATAAGTTTACAATTCTCTTGCAAGTGCTTTATGTTCCATGGGATTAGTACTTAATGACTCCTTACTATTGCACTAACATGAAGGAAAGATTTTATCACATATAGTTATGTAATTAAATATACATTAAATGATAATATATATTCCTTGACCAATCTAATTGGCTGAAGACCATATACCAACATCATATCTACTTTATTGAACACAAAGCAGTGATACAAAGGATTCCAAAACTGAGTGATAGCCCTAAGCAATTAATCATCCATGTGTACATAAAGAAGTTTCACAATATGCCTATACTTGATATAGAAGCTATCATGACTGATGCACCCTCCATTATTCCTAGATACTTATCATCTCTGTAAAGTCTATGCCTAAGATCAAGGTGAACTTTTTCTGGCAAGGTTAAGAATGCCCCATGGCCAAACAATCCATTTTGTTCTGCTAAGCTTGTCTCATATGTAGTTCCACCTCATAGTCATTCCTACACTTGTTAAGTGGGCTTGTTGATGATGATGCCATGGATGTAATCGAGATTTCTTCGACTAATAGTTGTTGTATATCCAATATTTTTCCCTATATGCAAAATGACTTATGCAAATGCATACACATAAAAAATAACAATGGCAACAAAAACAAATTCAAGTTAGTATGGTGGAAAGAAATCCAAGAAAATTAGAATAACCTGTACTTAAATAAGAAGAATAAAAGAAGGAAAGAAAGAAAATGAAAAATGGTAATTAATATCATGAGTATTTACTACATCATCATACTCTATCTACTCCATAATACTTTTTATTATTTTGTGGCAAGAAATTTAGAATAAAAGGTGTGAAGAAGGTTCCTTCAGGTGTGCTTAATGCACAAATATTCTTTCACAGGTAAGGCTCTACCAAGGAGAAAGTTGCTCATAGCATTTATAATGCATAAAATAAACACTCCAGATTAAAGGAAACTACTAAATTATTTAAGGCTTATGATAACCTATGATTAATTAATGGCTTGACTCTCAAAAGCATCGCCAATGGAGTTGCTAAACTATCTATACATGCGATGTGGAAAATTTCAGAGAGTCGCCACCAATCTTTTTTTATCTTGGTGTGATTGGCCACCTACTAAGTTCGTTTTATTCGATGAGGTCCTAAATTGATTTTAAGTCCATCTAAAGAACAATAATCTGGTCTGTGAGTTTTAGAGTTCGATTCGGGAGTATGGTTACATGGAGAAGGATTAGCACCACTATGGTGCTTGTTCTACGAATAGTACCATCCAATTATGTGTTATCCTATTCAAGCTTTAATTTTTATTTAATTCTTGTGTTTCCTTAATCATTGTTTATTTATTTTATTAGCAACTTAAGAGTATTTTATTCGATTTTACGGCTATGATGTGCACATGATGCAATTATGAAATGCATGGTATAAATCTTGATAACGCCAAATGAAAAGCTTTTATTAAAGATATTTCTCGAATCTTTCTATCATACTAGTGGGATCCGGGGATGCTCTCTGACCTAGGGAAATACTTAGGAAAACTCACCTTTGTGAGTTTAACAAGCAAATCCTAACATCAAGATAGTTATTTGTGGGTAAACACAATATTTTCATGAATGCGAACCCTATTACAAGTAAAGGCCTTTTATTAAAAACATTTTTTGAGCCCTCTTATCATACCAGTGAGACTTAGAAATAATCTTTCACCTAGGGAATTTTTTGAGTGAACTCATTTTTGCAAACTTTTTTAGAAAGTCCCATCATTGGAGCCTTGACTCCCATACAGAATATATTGATAGGCCATGATATTTAAATAATGCAAGGATGGCTTGTGACACACAATAAGTTCAAATTTTTATTATTTTTTATTCCATATATTCATTATTATTATTTATCATTTTGTTCCTTTTTCATCTCATTTGTATTTTATACTTTTTATTTTATTAATATCCCTCTTTATCATGATTTTTAAAGAAGTATTTATTGGGGATTAAAATATTGAGACTTCAAATTAAAACCCTCACATCATATTGATGGAGTTTTAACCAAAATCCCTCACCTAAGAAAAATTAATTTGAAATTGTGACTTCTCGCATCCTGAATGAATATTCCATCACTGGTTAATAACTTGAATTATATCGACATTAAGTGTAAAAATTCTAAGGGAATAAATACCTTATTTTCTGAGGACTAAATATTCTAACTATATACATTTTTAAATTAATTTTACCTTTTATTTGATTAATTCCAATGCTATTATAATTTTATTTTTTATTATTATATCATTTTTTTCTCTTTTCCTGTCCTAACAACTAGTGTATCATGCTTATTTTTACCCACCTAAATCTACTTTATATTGCTAAATATTTTTCTTTCATATTTTTTCCATCTACTTAAGTCTATTTTATATTACTAAATATATATTTTTTTGTTTAAGCTTATTTTATATTACTAAATATTTTTCTACTTTTCTTTATATATTATTTTTTATTTTATATGCTTTTACTCTTTTCCCTAATTTTCTATTCCTTTATTCCTAACTTCTACGCCATAAAAAAAGGAAAAAAGAAAAAGGCCCTTACCTTGCTCGGGCTCAAGTTAGCCCAAATGAACCAGGCCAAGAGAGTGCTTGTAGGGCCATTCCAATGATTAGCCATTCAACTCCAAAACGTTACCGTCTTGTAGCCTCTATGCCTCCCAAAAACAGCACAATTTGAATTCAACCTATATCCCTCCTAACCCTAACCATTTACACCTCTGTTTCTCCTTTTTTTTTCCATTTTTTCCTTTCACTTTCTCTCACAAACAGCTCTGCGTTCTTTCTAAAACTATCACTCACCAACAACCTTCTACTCTACCTCAAAACCCTATGAGAAAACAAAACAAATAAAGTCCTTTTCCCCACTTGAAGACTACTTCATTTCTCATTTCTCTTTTTTTTGTTTTTCTTTGATTTTTGTTCTATGGTTTTCTTCTTTTTTTTTTGTATTGATTGTGGTATATTTATGGCTAGAAGGATAGAAAAAACTAGGCTTATTATCTCTATTTTCTCTTTTTTCTTTCCTAAGGTTTTCTTTACTCTAAAAAAAATTTTTATAATTTTTTTTCAAAGAACAACTCCTAGGGTTTTTTCTCCTCTCTCCCCCTCAAGAATCACCTCTTTTTTTCCTTTTATACGAGCTAATGGTTTAGAAATTTTCCTAAGTTCTTTCTCTACCAACTGTTAGACGCATTCCACGGTTGGTGGTGAAACCAGGTGGCCTCTACGAAGGTGTCAAGGCACTTTTAGCAGAAACCTTGTACGTTTTTCATTTTTTTGATCTTTTGTGACTTTTGGCCAATTGGCCAATTTCCCTATGTCTTGTTTTTTTTCTAAAATCTTCTCATTAATTTTTGAGTTAATGTGATCAATCCCTTTTAATTTTGGTTTTGATCCCTTTTACATGTAATCAACCTAATAAAAACTTGTTTGTTTTCTTGGGCTTGTTTAAACTTGAGGGCCTATAATTAACAATATCCAAGTGGACATCAATAGCATCAAAGAAGATAGGCTCTTAAAACAGACTTCTAAACTAGGGCTTTAGCAAAAGAATAAGGATAAAAGTAAATAAATAAAAATAGTAATAATTTAAATAATAATTCAAATATGAGAAAAGAAGAAATCAATAAACTAGAGTCTACAGTCTTTTGAGATTTTAGGTTTGGATTTGAGTAATTTAGGTATTTTTCATAGGTTAGTTAGATTACATGTTGATTAGTTTGATTTAAGTTATTTTAGTTTAAATTAATTTAAGGGTAGTTATTTCTGATTTCTCTTATTGTTTTCGTAGCAAAATTGATGAAAAAAGCTTATTTGATAAAGATTTGTGTAAGTATGATGATAGCTTTATTCATATATATTGTAGTATTATGAGAATAACTTGAGATATAGAAGTTCAATAGATAACATTCTTCATCCATTGGAATTTTAAGAGATAAAGTTTCAACTCTGCTATTTTCCACTTCACCCACGTCTAATCGGATTATAGTCAAAATCCTTGTCAAAGTCGAAGCACTACAGCTTCTTGTATGGACTGAACATGATGTGGTATGCTAAGCATATCTTTCTCTTTAGAAGCGAAATGGACATGATTCTTAAGCCATTGGAAAGCTGAGATGCAAGGTTACAACTTTTATGTTTACCAATTTTCCTAATTCGAATGGAATCATAGAGCAAAATTGTGAAGATGTGACCGCTATGATGCTAGAAAAGCGAGACCGCATAGTTTTCCAAAAATAAAACTCTTCATAAGGATTTTGGAAATTAGGTTATTTGGAACCTATTTAAGGGATCGTTTTTTGAGGTTTTGGGAGGAGGACAACAAGTAACTATTCTAGAGAATAAGTGCCAAGAACAAAGTTAGAAAGCAAGAGAGATTGAGAAAGATTGACGATCAAAAGCTTCAACATTAATTTCTTTCTTTACTTTTGTGTTTCTTTCATTTTCTTTTACTTGGATTAATGGCTAATTTTCTTTGGATGATATTTATTTAGATATTATAAACTAATTTTCTTTTCTAGGATTGTGGTGGATTTCAACATGCAATTTGAATATTAGTTTCTCTTTCATTTACTATGAATGGGTATAATTTTGTTTATTCAAATTTCTTCTTAATGCTTTTAATTGTCTAGTCAACAATGAACTGATTTGTGAATCTAATTTAGACTTGATAGATAGATTTTAGATTGGACTAAGACTTGAATAGTATATGTTCACGTCACTTAAGTGACATGATTCGCAATTACGATAGACATACGTTAATGTCGATACAAGTCAAATTAGAACACTAGCTTAATGAACCTTATTTAATTGATTACTACAGACATATAGTGACTTAATTAAGCTAGGTATTTGTGCAAGCATCTCGATGGAGACTTATACATAGCTTTAGATTCTAGGTTAGTAAAATTGAAAGAGATTCAAATTATGCTAAAATGATCATACACAATGAAATATTATTAATATTTTAATCCCCTGAGCGATGGATCACTTTAATTGAAACAAATTCAAAAAAATTACAAGCAAAAGATTTCAACATACCTAAAAGTTTGATGTTTTCTTTCATTAATGGAGTCCTCTTTGGATTTTTGTTTCACTTTTGTACACCAACAAGGACTTATCAAACTATAGCAGCATAATTGTCCTACCTCTAGTCGTCATCCATGTAGTGATTTGCCAAAATCTCTTCACTAGGAGTGTGTGAATCCCTAAGCCAAAGTTTGTGCTAGCAAATTCTCAACTTCAAGCTCCCTTGTGTTTTTGTCTTTTTGGCTGTGATCCTATTTCAACCATCATCAAGGTAATCATTTGCAAAGAAAAGTAATTTTTCATGAATGCAAACCCTAATACGAGCAAAAGCCATTTATTAAAGAGATTTTCTAAACCCTCCCATCATATTGGTAGGATTCAAAGATATCCTTTCACTTAGAGAATATTTTGAAGGAACTCGCTTTTGTAAGCTCTTTCGAAAAGTCCCATAATCAGGGCCTTAACCTTCGCACAAAATATATTGATATCCTATGACATTTAAATAATGCAATGATCGTGTGTGACAAGCTATAAATTTCAACATTAATAATTATTTATACTACATGTTCATTATTACTATTTATCATTATATTATTTCTTTTCTTATTTCGTTTCTATTATATGCTTTTCCATTTTTTAATATATTTTTTCTATTAATATCTTAAAAAATATTATTTTAGATTAAAATATTGGGACTTGAGATTAAAACCCCCCATCTTATTGGTAGAGTTTTAATCAAAATCTTTCACTTAAGAAAATTAACTTGAGATTATGACTTCTGGCATCATACATTCCATCATCAGTATAATTCAAATAGCATGTTTTACAATATTTTGTATTTTAAATATTTTTTTAACATAGCATAAATATTTTATATAATTTTGAGGCAGAAATATTTTATATTTCAATTCTATGTCACTAATATTCCTTATTTGTGTAAATTATATTAACTAATTCAAATATACTCTTCAGATTAAGAAATATCGAGACTTAAGATTAAAATCTTCCTATCATACTTGTAGAGTTTTAACCAAAATCTCTCACCTAAGAAAATTAGCTTGAGATTGTGACTTTTCGCGCCCTTGGGCCAATGTTCCATCATCAATATAACCCAAATAGTATATTTTATCATTTTATTATCATATATACAAATTTCTAAAAATGAAATATCCTATTATTTTTTTATCTCCATAAATATACCCTTTTTTTTGAAACACATAAGGAATTAATATGTTCATATTCCATGAAATTTCAGAGCCATAACAAATTACCCCAACTTAACTCAAATCATTCATTATTCCTCTTAATAGATTTCTTAAACAAATCTCCCATGGCGCTCAGCAACCAATAAATACTACTGTAGCCCTTGAGTTATGAATTTATGATATTAAAAACTAATAATTTGGAAAGTAAACCCGCTTTCTTATGTTTCCTAGAAACAACTAAAGTACATTAGGCCTTAGAAAAAGGCAAATGATATTTTATATTTACAGACACAATGATGTTAACTCCTTCATAATGCAATGGACGTGAAACTGTCAACATTAAATATTTATTCTTTCTATATTTTTCTATTTCTTTTCCTATTATTATATTTTTTCCTCGTTATTCTTAATATCCATACTGTAAATACATATAATAAATATTTTTATATTTTTCCTTCATTCTACTTTTATAAAAATCTTATTTTTATTTCTTTATTTCCTAAATTCTGCTGGGCTGAAGCATATATAAATCAAACAAACAAACTCAAAAATCTCAAGCCCATAGATTAACCTAAAATCAAAGGAATCAAACCTTACCTAGTCTGGGCTTGAACTAGCTTTGGAGATCTAGGCTTTGAAAACTTGCAAGGCTACCACTCTATGTTACACGGATCTAGCCTTTTTCTTTCAGTACATTGCCGTTTTGGCAGTTTCACTACTCCTCAAACAATGTCGTTTGGTCTTAGCCTCTTACTCTCCCTCTATTCTCTAAATAGCACCATTTTACTCCATTTTTGCCTCTAAAACAAAAATACTGTTGTTTGATGAAGAAACCCTAATCAATAAACCCATTTTCCCTTCTTTTTCAACCTTTTCTTTCTTCCTTCTCTTTTTTTCACCACCTTCCCAAAACCCTACCCTTTTTTTTGTAACACCCTCTACTTCACCATTCACCACAAAAGCTTGCTTTAAGCTTATCTTGATTTTTCCTCCTCCTTTAATTGGAAAAACTTTGAAGCCCTAAAACCCCAAAATCCAACAACCTTGAAGTCCCCAAACTCTTGCTTCACTCCCTTGATATCTCTTGCTAACCACCATTTATCCTTTCTCTCATTTTTTTTTTATTTTTGTTTTTGTATATTGATTGTGGTATCTTGACGGCTGCTAGAAAAGAAAAAGAAAGAAAAAAAAAGTTATGGTTTCTATCTCTATTTTCTATTTTTGGTTTCCTAGGGTTTTTTTCTGATCTGAAAAATCTTTTAAGGTTTTTTCAAAGAATGGCTCTTATGGTTTTTTCCTTTTATTTGGTGTTACATTGTTGTATATATAATATTAAGGAAGGTACCGTTTTTAGGCACTCTTTGGTTGGCTGTTGATTTTCTTGTGTGTTGGCCTCTACTAGAGCATGAGAACGCTCTTGGAAAAGCACATCTTGCTGTCCTTTTTGTTTTTTCTGGCCAATTGGCCTTTCAATTTTTATTCCAAAACGTTTTTCATGTTCCTTTGTTTTAATTCCCTAGTATTGTCCTAGCTTCAGTGTTAGATCATTTTAGTTTTGATAAATTTTGCTAATCTTGTTTAACTAGAGGCTATGACTTGAAAAACTACAACAAGGCCTTAAAACTAGTGCATGCATCCAAGCCTAGACTAGAATGAATGTGGGCTTATAACCCTTTCAAACTTTAACACGAGCCCACTTGTGGAATTTGGACCCAACGTTAGCCCATAAACCAAAACTAAATTATCAACAAAGTAAATGAATAATAAAAAGTTGTCAAAATAAATAGAAATTGATAAAATTGAGAATGGAGTCTACAGTTGTCTTACCTTGCACATTATTTAAAATCAAGGATAGTGCAAAGATGTGGACACCATACTTGAACTAATCTTAAAATAAAAGATAAATAACTCTCCATCCAAGGCTATACAACTTTAAAACTAATTTGAAAAGATAAAATAACTCCTCATTCTTGGCTCCATAACTTTAAAAATAATTTGACAAGATAAACAGCTCCTCATCCGAGGCTTTACAACTTTAAAAGCAAACAATTCCTTATTCAAGGCTTTATAACTTTAAAGACAACTTCTCATCGAAGGCTTTACAACTTTAAAAACTATTTGAAAAATTAAATATCATCCAAGCATTTTAAATTGATTATCCAATGGTTTAAAGAATGATTGACTTATGGTGTATTAGGATCCATTCATTGGTCAATCAAGGCAAACAAAGTGCTCTTTCTTTTCTCATTTCTCATTTCCCAAATTCCTTGCTCATGATCATTTACATCTTCATTGTCTGAATACTTCATTTTCTTGCTATTTATTTTCCATTGCTTCATTATATTGTCAAACCCAATTTCATTTCTCAGGAAACTTTGATTCTATTTCAAAGAAATGCAAATGTCTTTCTCTTCTTTTCATGCTCTTTCATTAGATATCATTCAAATTCTCATGACAAATGCAATGCATCCACATTTCCTCTATTTATGGAATGAAAATAAGAACAATAATAACATAATTAGAGAGAAGGCTATTTCATGAAAAATATGGGAAGGTTAACATTTAGGCATATTGACAAAAAGTACTGCATAGAGGCAAAATTCAATTCAAAGAAGGGTACAGTTCTTTCTTAAGGATTGCTTAGATAAACTTAGACAGTGTTCTGATATTTTCTTTCAAAGTCGGCACAAGTGTTAACTCCCTTGTCTTTATCTGAACATCTTGGATCATGATTTCACTCCATTTGTATCAAGTCTTTGTAATTCTTTGGTAGTTGATCCTCCATCATGCTTAGATTGTTGGGTTTGGTTATGGATGGTATGTTCGAAATTATGCAGTGAAAAAAAATTAAAAACTTTAAAATGAACATGCCTCCACCCACGGATCCTTGTGGTGATATTTCAACACATTGAATGGCAAATAAAATCATAAAATTAGAAGATAACCTTGCCAATGTTGTTCTAATTGGAATAACAATCTCCTCAATGTAACCCGTGAACACCACGAGAAGCAAGAACCTTAACCAATCAAGCTTTTGGCCTACACACATTTCACTTGAACCTTTTAGCAAATGAGGGAGATTTAAACAATGCTTTTGTGCTAGTAAAAGAGACATCGTTTGTCCTTTTCCACTTCTCACAAGGAAAGCTGAATCACACATTTGTAAAATTGCTTCAAAAACAATTTTTCTTCATAAAATAAGTGATGCCACACAAAGAAGAAAGCCCTTTTTAACTCTTTTTCATTATCTATGGAAAAAAAATTAAACATGATTTATATAGCTAGGTTAAAATTAACTTTAATTTGTAATAAGGGCTTTCAAATCATAACACATTACAATATAGGCCCATGACTTAATTAAACTATTTTAATTAAGCTAAATGGAAATTAAATTGAAATAATTTCCTTTATATTATTGCAATTTCAGCATTATAATTATAACTATTATATATTATGCCCAAAATTTAATTAAACTTTTTTTAATTAAGTTTACAGAAATTAATTACCTAGCATGTGATTTAAGTCTAACTTAAGTCATCACTTTCACAATTTAATTCAAATGTAATCATTATATGTGGCCCATTAGGTTCCTAACATTGTTGGCAATGAAATTGATTAATAACTTAGATTAATATAGATTTCAATCAATTAATTTGTAATTAATTCCATAGACTAAGATTGGCATCTAACAATGCATCATGGTCACCTAATTATTAGGAAAGTAAAAGGGTCTTTAACAACCTTTCAGTGTACAATTTATTAGTGTAATTCATTCCTTCATCATATATCCCAGAGATGATAAGTGTTTGGTACAGTGTTTACAATTATTGATCTCCATACTTGTTCCTACAGTTATAGTATTAGCTTTATAGAGACTTATGAAACCTTTTTCATAATCTCAAAGTCAGCTTGGCCAAGGACTTCAATAAGTTAATATTAATGAAGAACTAATAGGATATGTCTTCTAAAAATACTTGAGGTGATGATTCATATTTTGACCACTCATTTACCTTTGCATGCTTTATAGTATACCCAAAAGCATCTTGTTTAGCCATCATTGGTTAGGTATCCGTAGGGATGAAATTAAAGCATAGCATTCCACATATAAGACAACTAGGTGTCTCAAGTCTAAGGAGTATTTACATGACTAACACAAGAAAAATGTTGCATAGAAACTAGAGTGTATTACCAAATGCACTTCTCATGGTGGGTCATGTTCAGTGAACTTACTCTCCTAGGCAAGCACCT
>NW_018397265.1:1736018-1740490 GCF_002168275.2 Theobroma umbraticum
TCCAAGTATCTCTATACTTCAATCTATGAAATCAATTGCTTACTTCCAAAGTAAAGAACATAGAAAGTACTAGTCTTTCAGCATCATCGATATCTAGTCCCAATGACACATTGATTAGAAATATTTTGAGATTATGCTTTGATGCATAGGGATCTCATAATTGCAAGCTATTATAGTTTCTTTGCAAGACATATTAATCTCATGGACTTAATTTAATTAGACTTATAACTCAATATAATTAATTTCTTATTAATGAAGAAAAACGTCTAATCATACAATGTGAATGATATCATTGCATGATTGGAACCAAGCCCTGACTGATCTCAATTGGCTGCATCGTTCATCCTAACATTCTCTAACTAGCACAAAGCTAATTGCTACCTCATCATAATGTGGATCCAATCCATTTAGCAACCATGTCTTTTTATAGACTTGTTTGTGCCTTTTAATGTCGTTAATTGCTCATCTTTGTGATGTTAGAACATCTTGTCATATTACTATATTTATACCCAATGAGACCGAGGTTCTTGGTATGGCTCAATTGTTGTATTAATTGGTTCCATGAGCTAATGATCTAAATATCTTCCTGCTCGAGCCTTTAATAGGATATATATGACCTTATTTATATACTTGTTCATAGTCCTTTTCTAATGTTGGAACTATTCCAACTTGACTATGCTTCATGCATCACATGCATTTTGTCACTTAGTATTGTGCCATCCACTATTTATTAAAACTTGGCCTTTTCTTTATACACATATTGCATCTTATGTAATTGTATCAATAAAGAACTACATTTACTCCCTCTAACCTCCTTTTATGTATGAGACAAGTACACTAACATATTCTATTACATCCAACTCTTTGGATCTCATTAAATAGAATAAAGTGTGAAATTCCATTAAATCATATTTAGTAGATTCATTTAATATGAATAACGCATCTCAACATATTTTACTAAATCCATGTCATTCTCATACAATTATATTGATTATGCAACTTAATGCAAAATCTCTAATACTAAATTCTAATGTAAATTACTAATATTAAGAAACTATTTTCTTAATGTCATCATGCTCCCACTAAATCCAAGATTCTTTGTGAGAGTAATATTCAAACTCTTTTCAATATTCCACAAAGTTACATACATACATGCCAATGCACGCTTGGAATTGTATTGGTTTTAGAATACCATTATGGGCTTAATGTATTAGAGAGGTATGGACCAAATCATATCACAATATGACTTTGCTTTCATCTTTTGAATAAACATCTCTATGTTCTATTTATAAGAAAGTTCCATCTTTACATGAATCGGCATTCATCCTTTTGATCAATTAATCACAAACTCAAACGATCTTTTACTAAGATCTTATCTTAAGTAAGGTCACTTAATTAGTTGATTAATCTTAATTGATTTATTTTCTTTTAATCAAACTAATTTGACATAAATTGTAATTTATAATAGATAAAAAACCATTGAAAGGAGAAATAAGAAATGTGGATAATAACAAAGTAAGATATAATTATTCCAAATAATTATCCAAACAGGAAACATTAACTAACATCCAAACGCTAAATATAAATGTTTTATTCTTCTTTTGCTTCATTTGAACCTTTGAAAAAAAGAAAAGAAGTTAAGCTCCTTTTTCCCTTTTGATGGACTTCTCTGTTGTATCTAGCATGTTCAAAAGTTTAGGAAGTGTAGCTTCCAAACATAGAAAGTTCAACATGAACTAACTAAAGCTGTCAAGAAGAGACTGTAAAACTAAGTTAGTACTTAACTCATGATCCATCCCTAGTCCTAATTGTCCAAGACTTTAAATGAGTCTAATCATCTTCCATACGTGGGGTCTGACAAAACTCCTTTCCACCATCTTGCACCAAAAAAATTCCTTAGAGATCTCATATCTCTCAATGGGCCTCTTTTTATCGAATGATTCTTTAAGGTGAAAAATCATGGATTGGACATCCATGTGATCATGTAGTTTTTGGAGCTCAAGGATCATATTGGCTAGCATCATGCATGTTGCCCGATCATCGTCATCCTTATGACGTTGATATGCCTCTTTATCCTTAGCATTAGCATCATCAATAAGGATTGGTGGAATAAATGTGTTAAGGACATTTGATTTCTTCTCCTTTTTCAAGACAATCTTGAGGTTTTGAAAGTAATGTTGGTCCAAAAAATGTGTGCTAGAGGGGTGGTGAATAGCACTTTTTGAATGTTACTAAACTTGACTTCTAATTGGGGGCTAGTTATAGGTCAATGATGAGAAGTTAAATGCTAGATGAATGAATGTTTTAAAGATGAATGAAATAAAAAAAAGGGGTAGACAACACATGAAGATTTATAGTGGTTTAGTCTCTTTGACCTGAATCTTTCAATTAAAGATTTTCAAACCAAATCACTATAATCAGTGAAATTCCCAAGCTTCCACCAAGCTTTTATAGTGGCATTTCATAGGCTTAGCCATAATCTTTAACAACGATTTTCCCCGAGATCAACCAAAACCCAAACATAACTTTTCTTAAGCTAAGTTAGAACCTATAAAACCAATCAATATAACCCAAACTTGATTAATCCCCTTAGAGTGACTTGCACACTCTAAGTAACCAAGAAGTACAAATATAAAGAAGTACACATGATCACTAACTTGATCTAAATGGTACAAGATGAAATGCTAAACTCTAGTACAAAGATTATAGTGAAGTACAAGAAAGACGGAGAGAGTTTTTGCTATTTTAGAGCTCTTTTTGATCTTGAAAGCGTCTAATCTTCTTTTTAGCCATCGAAGGTGTCTTTTATACTTGAAAAAATCAACTCTGATGGATGATGACAGCTTCAGACCGTTGGAAACAGTTTAGAGTCAATTCTAACCGCTAATCTGTCTTCAATCATTAAAATTCAAATTTTTAAAAAAAGTGCTCTTAGTTGACTAGCCATACTTCTTAGTCGATCAAGTCTTCTTTGTCTTGTAATTGAATTCTCTGGCAATGAGCTCTTGGTTGACTAGCCATGTTTCTTAGTCGATTAAGTTCCCTCTGTCTTGTAATTGAAGTCTCTAGTAGTGAGCTCTTAGTTGATTAACCATGCTTCTTAGTCGACTAAGTCTTTTTTATTTCACAATCTGCTTTACTTTCTCAATCGGTTGAGTAAGGCTTTAACAAATTAAGAGCTTACTATCTCTGAACCAGCCAACTTCACTTTTGAATTTTAGTTGACTAACTCCCTTGATTTTCTTACTAAGAAGCTTTTGTTTTATGGCTTATTTGTAACTTCTTATTCTAATGAGTTTTGATATTTACTTGCAGTGATTAATTTATTATTGACATACATTTTCATCCTGCACACTCAAGTAGTAAAGTTAGACATTAATGAGTGGGAATATTTTCTTATCATAAAAAACTTATGGAGCCAACAAATAATTAAAGAAGCTTGGGCCTATTAGTTTGTTTGCATCCAAGATGCTCGGAAGCAACAAGTTGTTAGCCATGTATATCGATTATGTTTGAATAGATAAGATAAAAGCAATAAATATAATCATGCATAAACTATTTAAAACAAGGCTTTAAACTTTTAAATAGGTCTCCCACTATTTTATATGCAAAATGACAACACTCAAAGTTATTTTGAAAAGTTTCTTCTAGGAACTTTCTAGTGGGCTAAGATCTCATTCAACTTACCATGACCTTAAGTGTGCTCACCAAGCCATGATATGCCTAATTAGGTAGATGACTTAGTTTATTGAACATATCTCTTATGCGACTACTAGATTAGCTAAGAGACAACATATTGCCTAAACATATCATATATGTTTCGCTTAGCTATTGCCTCTACTTTCCATAATAATAAAGTTTCCAAGCATTTGGATTTTATGAAACTAGTTGAATAAGACTCACCAATAGCTCACACATACTCATGTAAAAGTGTGACCTTAACTGTGCTCAACAAGCCTCTGATTAAAATCTTGCTATTGTCAATTAAAATTCTACTACGTAAGTATACATATCGAATAGATAGTATATAACCAAGCAGAATATCGATACCACAGAAAATTAATCGAAAATTTTACTAAGTACTAAAATTAGAACAATTTAGTTTTATTTAAATCGTTAAAATCTGAGTTCAAATTAAACTAAAAATTACTCAACTAAAACTAATTCAATGAAAAATTAAAGCAACAAAATAATGACGTAAAAAGCAAATCAAAGAAGCCTAGGATTACAATATCCCTTACACTTCATCTAAATTTTGCCTCTCTTCTTTAACTTATTTTAATGAATTGAATTGCTAACCTAGAGTTTTTAATTATTTATAAGGGTCTCTCGACTCATTTTAGAAAAATATGTATTTTTACCAAAACACTATATCTTTATATGAATTAAAATTAAAATGGACTAATTAAGTTCAGGCGCTAATCTAGCTATATATGGCCTATAGGTATATCCTTATCCTATACGTAAATCAA
>NW_018397265.1:1740500-1741131 GCF_002168275.2 Theobroma umbraticum
CATATGCTATCCCAATTTTAGTCTGCACTAAACTCCCTTTTCCAAGTTTGTTTAAGTTCCTAAATTAATTTAATTGGTGATCAGGCAATTAAAAGCATTAAGAACAAATTGGAATAAATAATTTAAATCCCATTAAAGATAAGCAAGAAGAAATTTAAAATTTATATTACATGTGAGTTCAATTGCAATCCTAGAAAAATAGTTTACTTCATAATATCTAATAAAAACTTCATCCAAAGAAAACTACCCATTAGTCCAAGTCAAAAAAAAAAGAAAAGAAAACACAAAAGTAGAGAAAGAAAACTAATAGTTGAAGCTTTGTGACATTGATTCTCCCTCCAATTTTCTTACTTTCTTGCTTTTTTTTTTGGCTCTTTTGTCCAAGGAAATTGGTTGCTGCCTCCTCCCAAAAACCTCTGAAAAAGGCCCTTTAAATACCCTCCAAAAGCCCTAGTTTCCAAAATTTCATAAGCTTGTTATTTTTAAAAAATGCATTGAGTGTCTGATAATTCTATTTTATAGAACTATTTTAGTCCAAGTTTGTTATTAAATATTAGCTAAGTCCTCAATTGTCAATTATAACTTACTTACTTTTAGTTGTTTTTATAGTTAGTTTATTTTTAAGTAAGTT
>NW_018397265.1:1741141-1741454 GCF_002168275.2 Theobroma umbraticum
TATGTTATTTCTTTTAATTTGATTGTTATTATTTGTTTTTATATTTTTGTAGGAGTAAAAACAAAAAAGATTGGGCTTAATTTTGGAATGTAAAGTGTTGGAGGACCCAGAAGTCTGCTTGCATGTGCTTTAGTATTTTGGCCATATCCCATGCTACAGAACTCCAAAAGATACAATTCTTAGACCATTGGAAAGCTAAGAGATAGAGCTACAATTACTAGACCCAGTTCTACACTGAAGATAGAGAAAATTATGTTGGAAAATGGCTAGACGTACTATACCGGGAATGAAAATTTGTAAAGACTGACAATTG
>NW_018397265.1:1741464-1741811 GCF_002168275.2 Theobroma umbraticum
CCTCTCAATACACTTTTAAGCCCAATTGAACTATAGGTAAACTTAGGGAATTATAGGTTAAGTCTATTAGTATAAATAGGATATATTTTTAGAAAAAAGAGGAGACAACTTTCGGAGATTCAAGAAGCTAGAAGTTGAGGCTGAAACTCGGAGATCAAGCTGGCAATTATTGTTTTGTTTTTTTCCTTAGCTTTTATTGTTCTTGTGACTCTCAATGGTTGAATTTATTATAATGTTATTTGTTTTTACAATCATGAGTGGCTAATTTTTTTTTCTAAGATTGCAATTAAACTCACATGTCATCTAAACTTTTAATCTCTTTCTTGCTTATCTTTAATGGGATTTGA
>NW_018397265.1:1741821-1742201 GCF_002168275.2 Theobroma umbraticum
CCAATTTGTTCTTAATACTTTTAATTGCATGGCCACCAATTAAATTAATTTAGGAACGTAAACAAACTTCGAAAAGGGAGCTTAGTGTAGATTAAAATTGGGATAGCATATAATCATATTAATTGGTTTGCATATAGGATAGGTATATACCTATAGGACATATGTAGCTAGATTAGAGTTTGAACTTAATGAGTCTATTTTAATTTTAATTCACATAAGGATATAGTGTTTTGGTTAAAATAGATATTTTTATAAGATGAGTCGGAAGACCTTTATAAATAAATTAAGACTCTAGGTTAGCAATTCAACCCATTGAAATAAGTTAAGGAAAAGAGGTAAGATTTAGATGAAGTGTGGGGGATATTGTAATTCTAAGCTTG
>NW_018397265.1:1742211-1743564 GCF_002168275.2 Theobroma umbraticum
TATTTACTTGAGTATTTATTATTTTGATTTTTTTTAATTTAAATTTTAGTTAAGTGTCTTTAGTTAATTAATTTGGTTATTTGATATTGATTGTTTGGATAAGATTAATTTATTATAATTTTGGTACTTAGTAAACTTTTAGATCAATTCCCTGTGAGATCGATACTCTACTTGCTAATATATTGTCTATTCAATAGGTATACTTGCATAGTATAATTTTAACTGACAGTGTCGCAGCTCTCAATTTCCAAAGCCGCAGTTCTCATAGGTTCTGCTCAATTTTATTCTTCTAATGCAGTACTTTCACTTCGACAAAGATTTTGATAACTTTTCGATTAGAACTAGGTAAAGTGGTAAACATCAAAGTTGTATCTCTACCTCCTAGCTTTCTAATTGTCTAAAATTCATGTCATTTGGACTTCTATAATGGGAAATATGCTTGAAAATTGAAACATACGCAAATAGAGCACCACTCCATTACGCACCTTTCTTCACCAATTGAAATTATTTTTTATCCTTCTCCTACAAAAACATAAAAATAAATATAAATAACATAAAAGTGTACATATTACTTAAAAAAATATTTAACAGTAAATTAAATTAAAACTAATAAAATAAAAAAAAACACCCTAAATCTGATCCTAAATTTAGTCTAACTTAGACTAATTAGGTATTTAATCTCCAATTAAATATATGTATTTGATGCACTCATCAGTTATTTAGTGGAAGGAACTTAGTCTTGTATAGCATGTGACTCAATATTTTCATTAGGGATTTTGTTTTACAAATTTATTAAGGTCTCATTTTGCATGCATAGTATTTATTAAATCGCAAAAAATAAATCTATCATGTGCAAATTACTTGAGATAAATATAGACTTCAATTATAGCACAATCATATTGGGCTTGAGTAAATAAATATCTACATACATTCATCAACATGAATATACAAAAATTTAAAACATTTCTTATTCAAATTGCTAATTATATGAGGTATTTGAGATTGAAAATTTTTATTTGAATTTCACTAATTTCAATTCTTTGAGTTTGCAATTCTTTTTAATTCTAACATTAGAGAATTTTACTAATCAAAATTAGTAGTTCTTTAACTCGTCATTTCATTAGGATTACAATCAAAATTTTATTACAAATTACAAATTAAAACAATTTTAATTTATGTTACTAAACATTTTAGGCAACCAATTATAAATCTCATTTAATTAAATATTGAATGTCTACTATTACCTAATCTTATTAGGAAATATCTTATACAATTTAATCTTTAAATTCTGTCAAATTAGAATTATCTTCTTTGACATTCTTAATTTTAGAAATCATATTCCTTAAATTAAAT
>NW_018397265.1:1743574-1745611 GCF_002168275.2 Theobroma umbraticum
TCAGCATAATTATGGAACTAATTCCATAACTTATATTTAGCCAATTAACTAGTTTAATTGATCATTTATTAGTGTGAAATTTGGACAAATCCTATGTCTTAATCAAGACAGTGTCCTACTGCTGACAGCAACATACATATTTTAATTACGTGGCATTATGGTGGTGTCAGCAGATAACTCATGGAACTATTCTAAAATTGTTTTTATAAGTTTAGGAGGTGATTTGGCCATTCAAAAATTGAAAAACTTGACTTGTATCTGCAAGTGGCAAAATCAGTTTTCGAGTCCTTTAGAAATTCTTTATGACTTAAACTTAGGAATGTAATTTCTAATAAAATTTATCATATAGATAAATCATGTAAATATTCCAAAATAAATTTTCAGGATTTTAGGAGGCGTTTTTGGTGGTAAAAAAATTCAAAGTTGTGACCTTTCTTTGTAAAGGAGGTTTTGATTTTGTCTTCCTTTTGAAGCTATTTGAGGCATAAAATCAGGAATTTAATTCCCATTTAAATTTTTCTTGATAGGAAACTTATCTAACAATTCCATAGTAATTTTTCAAGATTTTAGGAAATATTCTGGCTATAAAAAAAATTCAAAAACTATGGCTTGCTACTGGAGAGGCAACAATAGTTTTGACTCTAACTTAGTTTTATGAAGGCTTAATTCTATATATTTAAATGTTTATTCTTGGCAACAATTTGGATAATTTAAAAAACCTTTCCATAAGAAAATGCTTAGCCAATTGGTGCTACTTAAATTGTGCAAATTTAGGCCTTTATTGGTTGCCAAGCTGAACAAAACCGTGGCTGTCACTACTACAAATAGCAACTGTTTCAGCCACACCTTGGTAGCTTTACCTCCATCATCAGCCACACAAAATCACTCATCTTGGAACATTTCCAATGTGTATTGATCCTTCAATTTTCCAACATTTTATAAGACACTTAAACCTTATTTAAAAGCTGAAAACCAAACCTTTACAAAAGCTTATGCGCTAACTAATGCACCATAATGTCATCAGATTATCACTTTAATTACAAAATTAATTTGTGCATCTTATGCACTAACTAATCTTCAAAAATTTGACTTTAAAATGAGATTAGTATGGCAAGAAGTAAGATTTAAATGCTTACTATAAAATTTGTTCATAAATCAAAATAACTAGAACATATTGCAAAATTTAAAACTTCTTTGTTTCCTACAAAACCCCGTACACCTCATAACCCTTTCAATAACCCTTTCAAATAAGGCACCAACAATTGTTAGACATCTTAAAGTGTTAAAATCAAGCCATGGATGGCTTTGATACCACTGTTGGGTTTGGTTATAGACGGTATGCTTGAAATTACACAGTAAAAGAAAAATTAAAAACATTAAAAATGAAACATACCTCCACCCATGGATCACCATGGTGATATTTTAACACATATAATGGCATATAAAATCATAAAATTAGAAGCTAACCTGCCAATGTTGTTTTGATCAGAATAGCAATCACCTCAATGCAACCCACGAACACCACAAGAAGTAAGAACCCTAACCAATCAAGCTCTTGGCCTCCAATGGTAGAATACACGATTCACTTGAACCTTTCAGCAAAGGAGGGAGATTTTAACTATGCTTTTGTGCTACTAAAAGGGGACAACATTTGTCGCTTTCCACTTCTCACAAGGATGGCCAAATCACACATTTGAAAAATTGCTTTAAAAGTAATTTTTCTTCTTCACAAAGTAGGTGACGGCACACAAAAAAGAAAGCCTTTTTTTTCTTTCTGACAACTCCTGTTCATCACCTATAAAAAATAGTTAAATGTGATTTATATAGCTAGGTTAAATTTAACTTTAGTTTTACAATAAGGCCTTCAAAATTATAACACATTACAATATAAGCCCATACTTAATTAAACTATTTTAATTAAGCCCAATGGAAATTAAATTGAAATAATTTCTTTTATGTTATTACATTTTCGAAATTATAATTATAACTATTTATATATTATAACGAAACTCAATTAAACTTTTTTTAATTAAGTTT
>NW_018397265.1:1745621-1746435 GCF_002168275.2 Theobroma umbraticum
ATTACCTAGCATGTGATTTAAGTCTAGCTTAAATCATCTCTCACAATTTAATTCAAATGTAATAATTAAGTGTACCCCATTAAGTTCCTAACATGTTGGTAATGAAATTTATTAATATAAATTTTAATAAATTAATTTATAAATAATTTCATGGATCAAGATTGGCATTTAACAATGTATCATGGTCACCTAATTATTAGGAGAGTTAGAAGATTTTTGTATAACCTTTCAATGTACATTCTATCAGTGTAATTCATTACCTTATCATATATCTCGAAGATGATATGTCACGACAAAAATCTGAGGGTCTGTGACCAGCACGCACGAGCCTAGCAGGCAAGCTTGTAAGACTCGAAGAAGCCTTTATAGTTAAATCATGATAAACATGTTAGGATGAGTCCTACAGCTAGTTGGGATTGGTTAAGACTTGATTCCAATTATGCAACACTATCATTCATGTTGAATATTAGAGATTTTCCTTCATCAATAAGATGTTAATTATAATGGGTTATAAGTCTAATTGGATAAAGTCCATAAGATTAATATGGCTTGTAAGGGAATTGTAATGGGTTGCAGTTGTAAGATTCTTATGCATCAAAGTATAATCTCTAAATATTCTCGATCAATGTATCATTGAGACTGGACATCAATGATACCTAGAGATTGGTACATTTTATGTTTCTTACTTAGGAAGTAAGCAACCGATCACACAGGTTGAATTATAGAGATACTTGGAACTATAATATAAGTGCTTGCTTAGGAAAGTAAGTTCACTGAACATGACCTGCTATGAGAAGTGCATTTGGTATTTCAC
>NW_018397265.1:1746445-1746591 GCF_002168275.2 Theobroma umbraticum
ATGCAATACTTCTCATGTATCAGTTGTGTAAATACTCCCTAGACTTGAGACACCAAGTTATTTATGTGTGGAGTGCTATGCTTTAATTTTATCCCTACGGATGCCTAACCAAGGATGCCAAAATAGGATGCTTTTGGGTATAACAT
>NW_018397265.1:1746601-1748640 GCF_002168275.2 Theobroma umbraticum
AAGGCAAATGAGTGGTCAAGATACGAATCATCAACTCAAGTGATTTAGGGGATATGTCTTAACAATTCTTGGTTGATATTAGCTTATTGAAGTCCTTGGCTAAGACAACTTGGAGATTATGAAAAGAGTTTTATAATTCTTCATAAAGCTAATAATCTAACTGTAAGAATGAATATGGAGGTCAATAAAAGTAGACACTACACCATGCTTTTATCATCTCTTAGATATATGATGAGAAAATGAATTACATTGATAAACTGTACATTGAAAAGTTACCGAAGAATCCTTTGACTCCTCTAACAATTAGGTGACCATGATGCATTGCTAGATGCTAATCTTGGTCTATGGAATTGAATTAATTGATTAATTTTATAATTTAATTCCATTGCCAACTTGTTAGGAACCTAAGGGGTCACACACTAAAGTTATACTATGAATTAAATTGGGAGTGTGATGATTTAAGTTAGACTTAAATTATGCTCTAGGTTTTACATTCTAAGGACTTAATAAAAATAGTTTAAGTAAGATTAAGGTTAATATTATAAATAGTTATAATATTAGAACCTTAATTGCAAATATGACAAAAGGAAATTAATTTGATTTTAGTTTCTAATGACTAAATTAAAAGGGTTTAATTAAATGTTGGGCCAATATTATAATTGGTTATAATGTTGGGCCCTTAGTTGTAATTATGGGAGTTGTTTAACCTAGATATAAATATCACCTTTAACTACTCACATATGACTATGGAGACCTTGTGGTCAAAAACAACCAAAAATTCTTTAGTCACTTCTTGTGGTTAAGAGAAAAATCTTGTGATGAATTTCTCTAGAGTGATCTAGCTTATAGTTTGCATGAAGAAAAGGACAATTGTTGTCCACTCTGCTAGCACAGAGATTAGTTAAAAGCTCCTACCTTGCTAAAGGTTCAAGTGCAATTGTGTGGATGTCGTTGGAGACCAAATGCTTGGGTGGCTTGGGTTCATCCTCCCTTTGTGTTGTAAACGGGCTTGAGTTGAATAAGAGTAATGTCTATCTTATCTCAATCAAGAAGATTTACCATCGTCAGTTTGACATTACTTGGCTAGGTAATATTTTGTTCACTTCTCTTAAATTTTGTTTATATTAAAACCACCAAGGTGATCTGTGGGTGGTGGCATAGCATGGTATGTTTAAATTTTATTTTCCACTATGTATGATAATTATTATCTTTGATTTTCTTGCCATTCCAGCAAAACATATAGATCATAATCATAAGGCCTCATAGCCAACATCATTTCATTAAACTCTAATCTTTAATATTCAACATTAGCCTTTCAGCACATAATAGCATTTAAGACTTAAACATAACATGTATGTAGCCATACATGGGCTAGTTCATCTAGTCCTTTAACATCTCATTACATAACATAAGGCAACTTCGTGCTGACATATTTCATTTATGACATACTTTGTCTACATTGCGGAAACATATATAACTATGACTTAAACTGTGATGCAGTAGAGTGTTCATTAGCGAAAAGCCTACCAGTTGTGAAAATCTCGTGTCCGTCTAAATAACAATGCTAGCCACCTATCCTTCCTATCTATTTATCTACATAATACAACTAAAAATGTGAGTCACATTAGTATTCAGTGAGTAGAAGCATAAAACAATTGTAAATGCGTAGGGATAGTTACTACACATATCCTTTAATCATGCGTGCATATCATATATCTCATGTAAATACATAATGGGGGCAGGTCGGCCATCACCTATTAATCATGGTCTGTCATAATCATGGTAGCCATACTATGCTACATATCTCTTGCTATTAACATACTAAGGTGATATAATCATCATCACCTTCCTCATTCAATATCATTATCAACACAACCTTTTAATGGTTTAAATAATCGTAGGAACTGGCCCACCATATGGCTATCTACATACATGGCTTAGCAAACATACCTTAAAGCGCTCACTTCGATGCTAAATCATAGTTCCTTAAACATGCATCATATCATAATCATATATCAATTACATATGGCTCTTACCTC
>NW_018397265.1:1748650-1755598 GCF_002168275.2 Theobroma umbraticum
ATTAATCATCATTTCATAACATCATATAACATAATTCATATTTCAAAACCTAAGGCATGCCATTATGTAGTCATCATATCATATCATAGAGTGGTCCTCCCCTAGACATTAGCAAATCATGCATGGTAACCAACTGGAGGAGAAGCAAATCACACCCAGTGCTAAAGCAAATGGAGAAATATCAAAGTCATCATCCAGACCAATTTCTCCATAAATAGCATCACAATCCTCGTTTGGGGCAATATCCCAACGGATGGCATTACCCAAAAAATTCTCCATAGGTGGCATCATAATCATTATTCAAAGTAATCTCGTGATGGATGGCATCGTACACAACTGATGGGAATCACAAGCAGGATTTCAACCACTGCCCCTGTTTACCACCGTCCTTGAGGCATGGACATAGTCATCATCGTATAGCAGGTGAGAATCACAAGTGAGACAAAACCACCATCCCTACTTAACACCATCCCTTTCAGCGAAACATGCATAGTCATAGCGATATGGACACGCTCAACCTCATAATATCTATCGTCTAGAATTCCTTAACGGACGGAACATACATACCTTACATCATATCATCACCTAGAATCATCCACAGACAGAATGTATAAATCTCACATTATATCATCATCTGGAATCATCTGTAGATGGAACATACATATCTAACATCATATAATTGTCTGGAATCATCTATGGACGGAACATACATATCTTGCATTATATCATACTTCGGCATCATCTAGGATAGAATATATATAATCCACATCATATCATCATCCAAAATCATCTACAGATGGAACATATTCCTCAATACAATTACAATTCATCATACTGGTCATCATGACTTATTCAATCATTCGTAATCATGCCTTATTTCTCATCTCAAGAACATAATCATTGGCACGTTAATTACTTAGCCCAGGACAATCTTTTTAGGCAATTCACATAATTCTCATAACCTTCACTTATCTAGACATAGCATTTCTAGACGTACTTATCATGTACACATTCGTATCAACATCATTAGCCTAGGCATATCATGTAAGTCTCATAACATTCACTAGTCTAAATATAAGGACAACCCTAGACTTTTTTAATGAAATTTGAAAACCTTTCCGAATCTTCATTCTACCTTAGCTAAAGATTTCCTTGAGCCAATTCATGTCAATGGTATTAGGACATTTTCCTAAGAATTACTTAGAATGATGAATCCATTATTAATCATTCATTGATCTCCATATTGTTCATGCTAATATATACTCAATAGCCATCCCAATAAACTTCCTTATTAGGACTACATAAGATAATATCAAACTATAACACTCCACAAACAAGATATCCAAATGGAATTTTCATGATGGCTCATGTTCACTAAACTTGTTGATATGACAAGCACTTATATGTTTATTTAAGTATCACCATAATTTAACTTATGAGATCAATTAGTCACTTCACAAGATAAAAACATAACATATGACAATTCGTTGACTTTATCAATGTCCTATCTTGATAAAAAGCATTGACTAGAAATCATTTTGATTAATATTTTGACGAAATAAGAATATAATAATTATAATATTTTCTAATTCTTTTTGTAGAATATATTTATTTCATGAACTTTATTTTTATCAGTAAATAATAAAAATTATATATGAACTGGATAATAAAAAACCTTTATTAATTAAATATAAGGAAAAATATAATAAAAATTTATATATATGCCCAACTGATTGACTATAAGCATTAATCAATCCTTAAAATATTTAACTTTAAAAAAAAAAAATATTGTTCAAGCTTCTCTTGCACTGCTCTTGAGGCCAACACATTGTGTCATTGCTCTTGCATGGGGGTCCATAGAAAGAAATGGGTAACGGTTTTCTACTCCTCAATAAAGCGTTCACTAAAGATTCCTTTATTTTTTTTAAAAATTGATTAAGTGGGTGTCAATAGTTACTAATAACCATTCAATCCAATGCTACTTAATCGATTAAAATGAAGAATAAGTGACTGAAGAGGATTATTTAATTTTAAATTAGGAAGCCCTAAGAATTTACTCTGCTCCACTTATCATTTCACTTTCTGAAAAAAAAAAAAAAGAAAGCAATAAAGACTCGGAGAGGATTGGGGGAATATGGAGTCGAGGTGATGGGGGAACGCCACCAGAACCTTATCAGAGGCTATGGGAATCCCGGAGCGGACGCACTGCTAAGAGATAAACAATAATAATAATAAAAAGGTTCGTATCTTCTTTTTATCAGTGGACCAAAGGCGAATATGCGATGTGGGCGGTCCATACTCCGCCATTTATAAGATTCCAAATAAATATTTTGAATACTCAAGATAATTAGTACAAGGAAATATCACTTATCTTCGACACTAAAAAATCTGGCTCAAGACGCAGTATTAATGCCTAGATAAGATACATGCAAGACATAGTCAGACGACCTTACAGAGATAGAATCAGATATGTCAAGAAGAATAAAAGTTAGCATCTTATTACCACCCAACAAATCTTACTTTTTGAATTTGGAATTAGTGTTAAAAAAATTAAAAACTCTATTTAGTTTATATTTTTAATTTTTTTTCCAAGAAAATAGGACATAGTACTTGAAAAAGCTTCTTAACTACTCAAGAAAACTTAAATAATTATTTATTCTTTTATTGTATTTAATCAAATTTTTTATATTTTTATTTTGAATCAAATAAATCATTATATTAACGATTGATTAATTATCATTAATAAAAATATTATTTGTCGTTTTTATATCTATGTGTCATTGAAAAATATTATATGAGTATATCATTATGTAGTATTAATATATCACGTCATCATTTATTATGATATGTTAATATGTTATATCAGTGTCACGTAATATAGAATGATAAGTAGTATTTAAATTAATAACAATCAGTCTATCATTAGTAATAAATTTTTTTTGATTTAAAATAAAAATACAATAAAATTGATTGAACTAATAAAAGAATGAAAATTTATTTAAATTTTTTAACAAATACCAAAAATATCAATAAAATCTGTTATAAAAATAAGGTTGGAACAAAGATAAAGGTAATGCTACTGCCAGTACAAAGTATGGGTGGGTTAAAATAGTAGTTTGCTTAGCTAGGCAGATAAATATTTTAAGTCAACATGCAGCAGCACCAGATAAGGTTGACTGGATTCTTTGACTTGACAAGGAAAAAATAAAAAGGGCGTGGATAAGATATAATATTTTCCGGGACATGCTTCCAGGACATCCATGTGCACATTGTCGGTTTCCATTTGTAAAAGGAGAAGGCTAAGATCGGGGGGTGCATGCTATTATGTGTTGCAGTTCATTTCAAGAGATTGCAAATTCTGTGGACAAAATGTTGAACAACCTAAGCAAGCAGGTTTTCTTTTGCTCTCTGTTTTTTTAGTATAGTTGTATGTATATTCATTATAAATTTTGATATGATATCATCTCTTAAATAAATTTTTTAACAAAGAACTAAGCACTAAAAAGGGAAAATTCATGTTAATATTAATTAGAAAATAATTTTTTATTTGTTAACAATTTTGACAATTTTCAAATATATTATTATGAAAAATTCCTAAAAAATTAAAAATGGAAATAATTGTTTTTGAAAAAGTACAAAAAAAAACTAAAAAGAGATTTTTTCAAAAATTCTAAATATATTTTTTAGTTTATGGATTTTCTAATCCTTTAAAATTTCTTAAAAAAAATTACAACTATTTGTTATTGTTCTAGAACTTTTCAAACAATTAAAAATTATTTTTGGGTTTTTTAAAATTTTTTTGAATTACTAAAAATTAAAAAATTAACATTTATTTTTAAAAAATTCAAAATTATTTCTATTTCTTCTAATTTTTAAAGTGATAAAAATTAAGTTTTGGAATTTTATTGATTGATTTGTCTATTTTCTTATATGAATTGAAAATGTTATGCTTGATTATATTTATTACTAATATATTTAAATTCATCAAAAAATTATTATATTTATCGACCATTCAAGATTTTCTCTATCTGTTTGATAATATTTAAAAATGTCAAATCAAGAAAGGTAGGTTATGTTAAAAGGGATTTTTGGTAATTTTTTTAAATGGAGAAAGGCCAAAATGTCAAATCAAGTGTGATAAGCTCAATATGTTTAATTTTAAGAAAGAGTGAATTGAAATGTTTTGAAATTTTAAAAATTATTTTTTAATTTTGAGAAGATAGAGTTTTTCTAATCTAAATTCCTAATTTGAAAATATGCAAGATAATTGACTTCTTAACACAATAAAAGAGATTGACAAAAGCAAATGAAACTCTAAGAAGTATGAATAGAGAAAAATCAACATAATGATTTTTATAGAGGTTCAGCTTCCTTGTCTATGTCGTCTTCCTTAGATTCACCATAGAATATAAAATTCACTATTGAATCAAAATTCAATACAATACTCTTTGTGGATCAAGCATAACGTCTTCAATAAGATACATTTTTATGGTTAAAGCACAAGCACTCTACCATTTGTATTGGTTAAGGTATAACAAATCAAGTAAATACGATAACAAGAATGTAAATATAGTAAGTTTGCCTCTTAAAGGTTGAATAACATAGTTGGTTTAATGTTTGGTGAAGGAATGAAGCCTTAACAAATGCTACACTTGAAGACTTAAAGACTAGAAAAAGAGTACAGGGAGTCTTGAATGATTTTTTTCCCCCAAATTCTTTTCTTTTGAGTTTTGTTTCAAAGTCTTCCGACCTTCATAAATACTAAGGGAACTTGTTTTTATAGTTATTGAAGCTTCAAAGGTAGTTGAGAGTGCAGTAAATATGAAAATAGTTGTCCTTCTCTTCATTCAAAGCTCCAACGATCATATTATATCGATACATATGTGAATGTATAGATACATTATTTTTAATTTTTGAATACCCACTATGATATATCAATTCATTTTACCATGTATCGATACTTTTGAACTTTCATGCAAGGGTTTGGCCATTCTGTTGAAAATATATCTGTAACGACCTTTTTCCTTGATCGTTACGGGCGTCTAAGACTTGCGAGTGAACTCGTCAAATCCCGAACAAGCCTTAGTTAAGCTTCCAAACAATTTAAACTCAACTTACAATTTTAACACCATAGTTCACTTAAACCAAATAATCACAATATTTAAAACATGGCATCTAGATACTAATAACCAAGTTTGATAACTCCACACAATTTCAACATAATAAGTAGTAATCATTACATAACCTTAAGTTTTAGCAAATACATTTTCAATAAACTATTAATCATTATAAGACTGACTATTTGACACAACACGACCTCTGGGTAGTGGAGTGACTCGGTGTGGTAGTCTAAGAGATGCCATTACCTAGGTTACAGCCAGTCTCGAGGTGCTGAACAATGTACTTGAATTGATTACTTATCTTCAAAAGGAAATAAAAGGGTGAGTCTCATAGACTCAATGATCATTAACTCCATGAGTAGGGTATAAATAGAAAACAGGTTAAAGGTAGAAGATTTAAATATTAAAAATATAAAAATATATGTAAACAATTTAACTCAAAAAGGGAGGTTTGTGCCTTATATGTAAAATAAGTAAGTTAATGCAAAATAGTCATTTAAATCAAATATCAAATCAATTCATGTAAAGATTTCTACCATCAAAATTAGTTAACAACTGGCTTAAAGCAATTTAATATCGTCACGCATGCTCCCATAAAATCCGACATTAACAAAGCTTATATGCAAATTCATAAATCATATTGTATGCGAAGAATTAAATCCAATGCCATCGTATAAGTAGGGGAGTTACAGAAAATCGTTATTTCTCATCGTGCAAAAAACTACGTGCATGAAAACCTAAAGAAATATCACTCTTGAGTAGGAATAGAAAGAAAGAACACGTGGACCCGTTTTCACATAATAATATCCGGGAACTCCGCTCCACCGGATCCCCACATGCCATGACAGTCTCAACGATGTTGGCCGACATTAGAGAAATCAAGTGATCGCAATCGCGTATCACAACTTGTGGCCTAACCACGTACAATCACAGACCATGGCCCCAGCCATGTCTAATAGCCCGTCGGCGACCCAAAGGTTCTCTAGCTAGAGCTCACTTTTGCACAAGGGTCACACTTAACCGAAGTGATAACTGACCTACTCTTGAATCTCCCAGTTTGATAAAACTATTTTAAAATATAGTTGGGTTTCTCAAAAGTTCATTTCAAAATCATTTTCAAAATATTCACGTAGTAACATGATAAAATCACTTATAAGACTTTTTTAAAAAATAAGCCCTTAGCATGAGGTTAAAAGATCAATCCGCACGGTGGATATGTGTTTCAATCATGAATGCACATCACATAAACTATTAGGCACATTCTTGACATAAATCATATTATAGAAACTTGTTTCCTGATTTTAAAACCCTTTATATATATATATATATATTCAAAGCCATTTTCAAAGTCAGGACATCCACAATTTCCTAGCATTTCTACTAGCTCATGCTTTCCACAATTTGCATTTAAAATAAATCAACGCGTATATATATATATATTTACATAGTTATGGGAATTTTTAAAATGGACATGCCCTACTCACCTCCAATAGCAGGACACTACATCGCTATATATTCGGGTATGCAAATAACTAATACTACATACCGATCACCGGTTATCTCGTTCGACATGCCACCCCAACACACTTCCTCTACTTATACGCTTCCTAGCAACCATCCAAACCCAATTCACTTAATTGATGTATACATATGGCACAATTTAACTAACCATATTTTCTCTACTCGAAATTTCATAGTTAATCCCATGCTTATACAATCATACATGGTAGCAATTTTACCAAAGAATTCTTAAATCTTTACATGTATAATTCTTATCTTTTGTTTTCTTCAATATTACATCCTCACACAACAAATCTCACAACCTTTA
>NW_018397265.1:1755608-1756309 GCF_002168275.2 Theobroma umbraticum
TTCTAGCCCACAATCATTTGGTATAAAAAATTCAAGAATTAAGTCACAATTGTCTTACCCTTTTCTCAATAATTCTAATTGGCTGAACCTTTCTTAGCTTCGTCCTTCTTCCTTTCGTCCTTCTTTCCTTTCCCCCTTTTTCACTTTGCTCCCAACTGACACTTCTCTTGTTCTTTCCAAAGTTGCGGGATTTTTTTCTCAAGGCAAGATAATTTGTCGTTCCTTGGTGTGAGTGGATTCTCCCAAATGCCCCACCACTCAAATTTTCTTCCTTTTCTTTCCTTATGGACATTTTGTCCAAGCTTGGTTATTTTGGCAATTCCCTCATTCTTTACATGTGGTTAAAATTGTAAGTCAAAAGCTTTTGTATCCTTCACCTGCCACCTTCTTTGACTATTCTTTCATTTTCATTATTTTCTCTTCTTTTCTCTTCACTTTCTTTGCAAAGGCAGAGTGCCCAAGACTTAATGGCTTTTTGTCTTTTCTTCCTTGTAGTTTGTGTGAAAAAATTACAAAGCAAAAACCTTTGAAATCTTTCCAAGGCCACTTGCATTTTCATTTTTGTTTTTCTTGACTACTTTATCCCATGTACTACATTTACTTTTTTTTTATTTAGTCATTTTTTGGCCTATTCAAATCACATGCAATCCACCTTCTTCTTCCCTCATTTGGCCACCAATGCACCAATCACAATGCATGTA
>NW_018397265.1:1756319-1756643 GCF_002168275.2 Theobroma umbraticum
AGTCTTATTCTTTCTTTTACTTCACATGGTGGGGGGTCCCATATGTCCCCCACTAATTTTTCCTTTTTGCACAGCATAACTTACATGTAATAATAAATTTCACATGTATATCTCATATTCCACATAATCTAACCTTCCTTGGTTGGTAAATTTCCATTTAACTACAAATGTTAAAAATTACACATAAGTCCTCAAACTTTTCTTTATTTAACGTGTGACCTTCCAAACTTTCATGCTTAATAAATTAGTCCTTCCAACACTTCTTAAATTCCAATTTTCCCTTTTTTTCCTTTCTTTACATGTGTACAAATATAATATAAGGTT
>NW_018397265.1:1756653-1756934 GCF_002168275.2 Theobroma umbraticum
CAAGGTGTCACCATAATATTTAAATATATACTTACCCGCTTGAGTTTCATTTAATAAAGGCACACGAGCTCCACTAATGTCGTTTTTCTTCAAAATTCTTCTTTACTTCTTCTCACCCACTTAGATTAGTCATATAACACTCTCTTTTTGACTAATTTCAGTAATAAATAAATATTAATATTTTAATAATATTTTATTTATAAAATAATATTTTATTTTAAAATATTCTTTTTATCTATCATCGTTCTCTGACACTTAGATTTACGTCAAATGACCCTTCT
>NW_018397265.1:1756944-1781283 GCF_002168275.2 Theobroma umbraticum
AGAGTCTTATTAACTTCTAAACGAGGCTACGGGGTGTTACAATATCGATACTTTTGTTCATGTATTGACACATTTGCTAATAAATCGATACTTTTGAGGCAGCAAGCATTTTGTTGAAAATTTATCGATACACTTCATAAATGTATCAATACTTTTAAGGCAGTAAGCATTTTGTTCCATTTGTATCAATATATTTAAGGATGTATTGATATATTGAGTTTGACTTTTTGAAATTTGACTTTTCTCAAGAATATGAATCGATAGATTTCAAAATCTATTGATACATGTCTAAATGTATTGATACATGAAGAATATGCATCAATAGATTTGGATTAGAATGCATTTTTCAAAGTCTTTTTTCATTTTTTTTCTTAAACTCATTTGGTAGTGTTAAGGGATGTCTAAACTTGATGTTCTAAGACTTAAATGAATTTTGATCACTCTCTTTTGTCATTTCAAAACATGAGATCAATTTAAAGGCTATAAAGCTAATAATTTTTCCCTTTTTGATATGACAAAACAATGAGCAAAATTTGTTCAAACTATTTGAAAAATGGACTTTCTTGAATTTTGAAGATTTGAACATTGTATGTAATTTTGAATCTGCCCCTTAATCAATGCTCCCCCTCAATTTAAGGTCTATTTAAAAGTTTCTAATTATGAAAATGACTTAATTGTTTTGACGAGAGAGCGATGTAAAATTTACTCCCCATTCTCCCCTTTTTTGTTATATAAAAAAAAATTAGGTGTGAAAATGAAAGCCGATTGGATGTAAAAGCATAGGGCATGGTAAAAGAAAACGGTTTTAAAAACAACGAGAAACTTTCAACCCATAACAACATAAGACACAATAAGACAAATAAGTGCAGAATATGAATATAGTCAATAGAGCATAAGTAGTGGACAAGGTAGACATAAAGATGCATCAAAACAGAAAGATGACCATTCAAAAAAGCATAAACCTAAGATAACATGAATATAAACAAGCTTAGTATAAACATAAATAGCTATCCACGATCATAAAGTAGCATACAGGCTTACGACTATCCAAAATTAGTCACAAATGACTAGTTAGCATCAGTACATAAAATTCAAAAAAGACAAAATAAAGGTGAATGACAAGAATGATGAATGTGCATGTCAAGGTGGCCATCGAATCTAAAAAAGGCAAGAGATGTCGAGAGTAAGAAAGGTCTCCCATGATGGACTCAAACTGGTGGAGGAAAGTGAGCTTGGAATTGCTCCTAAAGTAGTTACTAGTGATGAAATAGCTCCTGGTTCTGAGACTCCAAAGCATTTGTAGATTCCATAAATGATAATAGTCGAACAAAAGCTTGCTCAAAGTCAAAGGCAGTGAACATAGGAGGAAAGCTAGGGCCCACACTTGGGTGCACACTTGAACTTGCATTAGAGGTTGTACTAGGGGCTACAATAGGCTCAGCAAAGGTGTCATCATGTCTTTCATCCTCGACAGTATCAAGTTCATTAATGGCTTCTTTGTGCACCCAAGAGTAGTTGACATACACAAATCCAAGCTTGTTTATGGCATGCTCATTGATCTTCATGTACATGGCATGGTGTTTAAGTGAGTCACACCTAGTATTGATGCCCACGGAGTCAATAATAACACTAATACCCATGCCATAAAGGAGTGTTGTCCTAAACTTTTGAATGATTTTCAACATGTTGTCAAGAATGAATTTGGCTAAGTTGACATGGTGGTTGGATTTGATGTGATATATAAACCAAAAATCTTCACTTTCAATGGTAAAATAATTTGGTTTATGAGGGTGAAGGGTATGAGACATGATGAGGTGGAGAATACAATTGTAACAAGATAGACACTTGACACTAGTTGTATTCTTGTCATTAGTGGGAAGGTAAGTATACATGGTAGACAGAATCTTATTAGATAAGACCCTCTTAGCATAACACCAATCCCCCTGATAAATATCAAAGTCTAAGACAGAGTCTAGGGTGTGTTCAGCTACCACAATTTACCCATGACATAGGTACAGAACTTATCAGTGTGTGCTATGGGTTCGCTATCCTTATACTCCTGAAATTTTGTGGTTGCATTTAAGTAAAACACCCTAACTAAATAGACAAAATACATTCAATCCATTGACAGGTAATTAAACCAGCCTAGTTTTCAAAAACTATCAATGTATGGAAAATTAATGCTTTCAAGATAGTTAAAGTCGATTACCCATCCCAACTTTACATCCTACTTGGTGTAATCCTTGTCGAATTTGCGCTTCAAGGAAGGGTGAGAGAAGTTTCGCTTGAAAGAGTTGTCATCAGTGCACGGTGCTAATGGTGGTGGTGGTTGGGAGGAGGTGGCAGCATGCTGGTTTGATGGTCGGTGGTGGGAAATAGTGGATTTGGTGCAATTAGGTCAAGAGGCCATTTAAGTTTTGATTTTGTGAACAATGAACTAGTAGAAATGATCAAAGACATCTAGGAAGACTTGTAATCGGTCAAATTTGACCTCAAAGATGAGAAATTTTCTAGAAATGAACAAATTGAAACTTAAGGTTTCAGAAGAGAAATTTCAGAATTTGAATTGAAAAACAGCATTTTGATGAGAACAAATGATGGTTTGAGCAATAATAAATTGTTGGAAAGGTTTTAATCGATGTGGATTAAAAGGAAAAACAAAAAAAATTTCTAGAGTTGCGAGAAGTTGGAAAAGAAAGAGGCGTAGAATGGAGAGAAAATGAGTCGTAAAAGTCTTAAAACCCCTAAATGTTTCGACACATGTACCCGTGTATCAATACATTTGTGATAGAATGTTTTATTTTTGGCTACTAGATAAAATGTATCAATACATTGTAAGATGTATCGATGCATGTTCTTGCACATGTATCGATACTTATAATCATAGGATTTTAATTTTGCCTATGGGATGGATTGTATCGATACTTTTGGAAATGTATCGATACATGTTTTTGAATGTATTGATACATAAACTTTACTAGTTGTAAACAAACTGATTTTAGCTTTAAAAAAATTCGTGATGGGGTTCAAACACTTGTTACAATCAGAATAATGTGAGGTTTTGATTTGAAAACATTTGATAAGAAATTCTAGAACCAATGCAAGTGAAATGTGGACATTAAATCAAGAGTTTTGAATGAAAATTTGGCTCCTTCAATGACTCTCCTATAAACCTTAAGAGTTAGATGGCTAGGGCATCTGTCACAACCTAAACTCAGTGACCATGACCAGCGCACGAGCCCAGCAAGCAAGCCCACTAGACTCGAGCAAGCCTCAAAGCTCAAAATCATATTATACGTATGCCTAAGAATTTATAATCAAATACTTATAACAAACTCAAACATAATACATTATCTTTGACGTATGATACATATAAATATTCCAAAGGGCATACATTGGCCATTTAAATCAGGTTTGTACATAACAACCCTTACATATAAGTTCAAATGGCACGTTGTGCCTCCCTACATTGAAGCCAACCGTATGTGAAAGCTTGTGATGGACTCAGTAGAGTGACTAAAATGGAGGACCTATCGGATGCCAAAATCAGTCTATCTACAAATGAGCTTTGCCATGCTCTTTCGTGGTCTATTTATCTACACATGATACGTAAATGTGTGAGTGCTATAGTACTCAACGAGTGGTGCAGATAACAAAGTCATACATATATTAAACTCATATATAAAATATATGCACCATCGTGCATCTAGATTTTCTAGCAAACATCTCCAAATGCAGGGCATTTCAACATCCTCAATCTTTCCAAAGATTATCACATATATCAATAAGCTTACCTTTCAAGCCGATCAAGTAATTCGAATCATTCTCCACGGCACACTCTAGTTGCTAGAGTATCACATCATAATCATATCACAATTATCTAAGCCTTCTATGGCTATCTCACATCATATGCAGATCAAATCAATGGTTGGTTTTCCCCTAGACATAATCAAATCATGCTCACTAACCAACCGGTGGAGAATCAAATCACACAGGGCAAAGCTGCTAATGGAGAATAATTCACTCGAGTGCCAAAGCAACGAGCAAAAAATAGATCATGCTCAACTTTGAAGTAGCTAGTGAAAAGTTAAAGTCATTGACCGGAGTAATCTCCCGACGATCGGCATCATACACTACAGCTGGGAACCACAGTCGGGATGTAAACTACTGCCTTGCTTACTACCTTCCCTGAGGCACAGACATAGTCACAGGGTATCGGACTCCACTCATCCACAAATCAAATCAACGTTCGAAATTCACGGAAACACAAACCCACAAATAAGGCCTTCATACCCGTATCATTCACATTTCCTCAATAAACCACAAATAACATTCATCGAGCTTTAATCGTCTCTAAGCCTATTAAAGTTCTAGGTGCCTCTGAGTTTCCAAGGCATCATTCAATCAAATCATTTTGACATATCAATCACATAGGATAATCCACACCTAGGGGTTTAACATAGCCTATAAACCTCCTAGTCTCTACGAACACAACATAGGCCACCCATATGGCTCACATCACAGTGCACAAACACATAATACACAGTTTAGTTCTGTAACCTAGGCACTTATATCTAGGCAATCATATATATATGTATATATATATTCATATATACACATAAACATAATCATGTGTTCTATAGCCTAGGCATGTTCATCTAAGCTTACATACAAAAATCTAGTACCAGTGCATCGCATCTTCCATGCAGCATGCATTACATGCATTTTTTGTTTAAACCCCCTCATAGTGACAATAGGGGGCACTCCCTACCAACCTCCAATCAGCATCTAGCTTGCCAATGTGTTGATTTAACTTCGTTTTCCCCTTGGAAGTTGGATTGCACTAGTCTTAGCTCCAAAATTTTCAATCCAAGCCAAAAAAGAAAATTATTAAATTTGGAGAAAAGTCAGATTCGAAGTTATTGACCGATTAAATTAAAAAATAACTAGTAAAAGCATTAAATTTTACCTCTAGAATGGTTTCCCTAGCTCCAAATAGCTTTAAACGACTTATAAATTCAATTTGGAGGGTTAGGTTTTGGGTTCCTAGATAGAGAAAGGGAAAGAATGAGTTGAGAGAAAAAATGGGCGAAATGGCCTAGTGCCCCTTTTTATTTTTGCCTTTTCTCTTTGATGAATAGATACATTGCGATTCATTTGCCCTTATTTCAAATGAATGTATCGATACATTAGAGCAATATATCAATGCATTTTGGACAAAATGGCCCTGGTACTTTTTACTTCAAATGTATTGATACATTTGGACAATGTATCCATACATGTTCATCTTTGGTCAAATCTATCGATACATTCGAGAACATATCGATAGAATATTCTTCCTGAGGCTGTTCATCTTGATAAGAATGTATTGATACATTGGGGTATGTATCGATACTTTTACCCCTGTAGGTGGTTTTAAGCTTCCCAAGAACTCTAAAAATCCAAGTTCAACACCCTAAAATCATTCATTCTTAATATCACACCTCAAATCATTCACTTAACTTAACCCCATACATATATATCCCTAAATATAAGATCTAACTTAGATCAAAACCTCAAATTATGAGATTGATCACATATTTCCTCAAAAAGTTTTGCTTAAGTGTCAATACATACACTCTCAAGCACTAGGCATACATATCATATCATCAAAGTCTTTGAGACTCCACATATTTCATAAATCATTCTTAGTTTAAGTAATTTACATTTAAAATTGGGCTTATTACATTCTCCCCTCCTTATAAGAAAGTTTTCCTTGAATTTCAAATTTTATACTTTAAATGAAATTTTAAATGAAATTACATATATCAAACCTCAAAATGGTGGGGATAATTCTCTTGCATGTCCTCATCAAGTTTCCATGTGACTTCCTCAGCCGAATGGCTTCGCCACAATACTTTCACGGTAGCAATGTTCTTAGAGCAAAGATGTTTCACTTGTCAATACAAAATGGTGATGGGCTGCTCTTCATATCGGCATATATCTCATAATTGAACTTTATCATGTCATATCACATGTGAAGGATCTAGGACATACTTCCTAATCATTGGCACATGAAAAATTGGATGAACATCAGACAAATCAGGTGGTAACACCAAATGATAAGCAACTGTGCCCACATGCCTTAATACCTCAAAAGGTTCGACGTATCTAGGGCTTAACTTCTTCTTCTTGCTGAATCTCTTAACTCCTTTGGTCAGCAAAATCTTTAAAGGCACACGATTGCCAACTTCAAACACTAAAAGGCCTTCACCTATTATTAGCATAAGACTTTTGGCGACTTTGAGCTGTGATCATCCTATCTTTAAGAACCTGGATGCATCGCTCCACTTCTTGAACCATTGTCGATCCTAAGAGCTTTGGTTCTCCAACTTTAGACCAACTAAAAGGTGACCTACATCTATGCCCATATAAACCCTCATACGAAGCCATACCAATTGTGGTTTGATTGCTATTGTAATAGGCAAACTCGACTAAAGGCAAATAATAGTTTCATAAAACTCCAAAGTCAAGCACAATCGCTCTAAACATATCCTCGAGTGTCAAAATGGTAGGCTTGGATTGGCCATTTGTTTACGGGTGAAAGACTATACTAAAATCCAATCTTGTTCCTAAGTCCTTTTGAAATTTCCTCCAAAATTAACCGATAAACTATGGTCCTCTGTCAAACACTATTGTTATTGGAATACCATGTAGCTTCACAAACTCATTAATGTAGATTTAGGCATATTGAGCTGCTCCATACCTAGTCTTAACTAGTAAAAAGTGAGTTGACTTTGTCAACCAATCAATTATCACCTAAATGGCATCATAGCCACCTTTAGCTCATGGTAAACCTATGACAAAGTCCATGGCTACATGTTCCCACTTCCACTCTGGTATCGGTAACGGTTGCAGCAACCTCAAAGGTCTTTAATGTTCAGCTTTCACTAGTTGACAAGTTAAACACTTAGAGACATACTCAACCACATCTCTCTTCAATCCTAGCCACTAATACACAGACTTTAGATCATCATACATCTTAGTAGCTCTAGGGTGTATTACATAGGATGCCACATCAACCTCTTCCAAAACTCATTCCTCAAATTATCCATATTCGGCACGTAGGCTTGTGATCTATATCTCATCAAACAATTTGTGCCATACACAAAGTCTCGAGCCTTATCCCCACTCATATATCTAAATATTTTTATCAAATATTCATCTTGATTCTGGGCAACTTTAATTTGATCTAATATCATTAGTTGCACTCTAAAATGCACCAACAAGGAGTTCAAGTGATTAATCTCCAAATGCACGCCCATATTTCCTGGATCATATAAACTTTGCACCAAAGATTGTCTTTCCACAATTATATGTGCAAAACTCCCCATCGACTTTAGGCTGAAGGTATCCACTACCACATTCGCCTTGCCGGGATGGTAAAGTATGGTGTAGTCATAATCTTTCAATAATTCTAACCACCTACATGCCTTAAATTCTAATCCTTTTGCTGAAATATATATACTTCAAGCTCTTATGATTTGTATATATTTCACAAGTCTCCCCATACAAATAATGTCTCCAAAGCTTTAAGGCAAATACGATCGCTACCATCTCTAGATCATGCATGGGGTAATTTTGCTCATGCCTCTTTAATTGTCATGAGGCATATGCCATAACTTTCCCTTGTTGCATCAATATGTAACCTAATCTGACTCGTGATGCATTGTAATACACAGTTTAGCCTCTGGATCCATATGGTAGGCTTAACATAGGTGCAGTAGTAAGGTAAGCTTTAAGTCTCTAAAAACTGGTCTTACAAGCATTAAACCAATTGAATTTGACTCTTTTTTGAGTCAGTCTTGTCAAAAAGGATACAATATTAGAGAAATCTTGCAGAAATCGTCTGTAATATCCGGCTAAGCCTAAAAAACTTTTAACTTCTATTACAGATGTTGGCTTGGCCAATTCTCCATAGCTTCTATCTTGTTAGGATCCACTTGTACCCTTTGTTCAGACATGATGTATCCTAATAAACTGACTTTACTGAACTAAACCTCACATTTCGAAAACTTAGTGTACAATCGATGCTCTTTTAAGGTTTGTAGCAGAATTCTCCAATGTTGTGCTTGTTCTTTCAGGCTCTTAGAATACACTAATATGTCGTTTATGAATATGACCATAAATTTATCAAAATACACCTAGAATACCCTATTCAATAAATCCATGAACGCTATAGGTGCATTATTGAGTCCAAACAACATCACTAAAACCTCATCATGTCCATGTCGTGTGTGAAATGTTGTCTTAGGTACATCACATTCTCTTATTCTCAATTGGTGATACCCTGAGCATAAATCAACCTTAGAGAAGCACATTGTGCCCTACAACTGATCAAACAAATCATCAATCCTTGGGAGTGGATATTTATTCTTCATTATGACCTTATTCAATTGTCGGTAGTCAATGCATAACCATAGGCTACCATCAAACAAATCATCAATCCTTGGGAGTGGATATTTATTCTTCATTATGACCTTATTCAATTGTCGGTAGTCAATGCATAACCATAGGCTACCATCATTCTTCTTCATAAATAGCACCAAAGCTCCCCAAGGCAAAAGACTAGATCAATAAAACCCTTATTCAGTAAATCCTTCAATTGCCTTTTAGCTCCCTTAACTCAATTGATGCCATTCAATAAAAAGGTATCGAAATTGGCTGTGTACTCGGAATCAGGTCAATACAGAGTTCAATCTCCCTTTTAGGAGGCAATCTAGGCAATTCATTTAGGAATAAATTTGGATACTCACCCACTACCAGTACGAAATCCACACTTCTTTCTTCCATTGAAGCATTTCTTGTCATCGCCAGGTATCTTTGGCCATCTTGCCTTGGCATCAATCTAATGGCCATATCTGACATAGTTTCCACAAGCACTGGGTTACCATGCTGGTAAATCACAAACGAAGACTCCTTTGGAAACTTAAACTTCACTAATTTATGGTAACAGTCTATTTTGGTAAAATAAGATACTAACCAATCCATTCTCAAAATCACATCAAAGTTCAATGTTAGCAGAAATACCAGATCTACTAACATATTCTTGTCCTTTATGTGAACCACACATGAATTATATACATATGTCACCATAAAAGTCTTCTCTTAGGAAGTCGTTACAATCAAAGGTTCCTCTATGTTACTACAAAATCAATCTAATTTTTACACAAAGTGTAGGGACACAAAGGAATGTGTCGATCTAGGATCAAACAAAACTAATGCTTTGGTACCATATATAAAAGTTGTACCTATAACCATTGCATTAGAAGATTGAGCATTTTGTTTAGCCAAAGCAAATACCGTGCTTGACCTTCATTTTTATTAGCTAGTTGTGTCAATTTACCACGAGATGATGAGGCCACACTTTCACCTTTGTCACCTCTAACATTCCTCTCAATTTGTGTTGTCCTAGGGGGGTTAGTCTCTACTTTTCTTACATAACCATGTTCACTCTCTATTAACTGCTTCTATGTTAGGTAATCTCTCATTAAATGCTTGGTTTGACCACATCCGAAACACAATCTCATTGCTCGTAGCATAGTCCACCATGTGTCATATCACAATAATTGCAAAAAAAAAAAAACCCTTCGACTTGAGGCCTAAATTAGATGCTCCGCTAGATTGCTCTCATCTAGATGGGAGGCTAAACAAATCACTATTTTCTAATGGCCAGCATGCAAAAGCAGTCCTTTCACAACTCTTATAGTACATGCATATGGGCTCCTACTAATGCCAGAATCTTTTCGACCCTAATGGCCTTGTGTCCGAGCTCTCTGGCCCCTTCCTCTTTCCATTCTGGATTCCAATCTCTTGCTTTCTATCATTCTAGCCACATCCACCACCGCTACATATGACATAAATCTCTGAGTGGCTAAGACTCTAAATAGCGGCTCAATTAGTCCACGAATAAATCTTTTGATCCTTTTTTATTCAATTAGGACCAAGTTGGGAGCATATCTTGGCAATTAGTGAAGCGAACATCATTCTCCACCATCATCATATCGGGGGTCTGTCTTAAAGTTTTAAATTCTTGTGCCTTTGTGTCTCTCATGCTTTTAGGTAAAAATAAATCAAGAAATGCTTGGACAAATTCCTCCCATGTTTTTGGAGATGACCTTAATGGTCTACTCTTCTTAAGTGTAACAAACCATAATCTGGCCATATCTTTAAGTCAAAAAGCCACTAATTCCACTAACTGATATGTGGAGCATCCCAAAGTTAAACAAATGCATTCCATGTCCTCCATAAATCTTTATGGATCTTCCTCAGCATCTGAACTACTACATAATAGAGGCTTTAACTTTATAAAATCTATCAAAGTAACCTTAATAGTCCCTCCCATATGTTCACACTGAGGCACATACTTTGGATCTTGCGAACTAGAATCAACCTATTCCTCAAATGGTGCCTTACTCTTATTGCGAAACTTAGCAAATTTATGAGCCAAACTTTACAACCCTGCTGCCAAATCCTCTATAGTGACACCTCCTTTTGTAAGGTAATCATCCATAATTTCCACATTCTACTCACCCGTGTTCATATAACTTGGTTTTAGGTTTTAAGTGCATCACATTCCTCTACTCCTACCATGGCTCCTTGACGTGGACGCTCATGGTGTTTCCATAGGCTTATTCGGGACATCTTGCTTTCCCGTGGCCCTTAAGGCAGCTTTCGTCTTAAGTGGCATCTTGTACTAAGACGAAGCAAAACCATATTCAAAATCATATTTCCAAAATCCAAAAAGGTAGGCTCACTAAAACTTGAGAGTTCATGTAGCCTCTTATTCATAATTAGTGCTACAGTCATAAACAATGAACAAGACTCTACACTAATCCTCAACACTCCGCTGACACACACATAGGATCACCTAGGACACTCTGAAACCTAGGCATTCTGATACCAACTTTATCACAACCCGAACCTGCGGATCATGATCAGTGCATAAGCCCAACAAGCGAGGCCACTAGACTCGAGTGAGTCTTAGAGTTCAAAATCATATTACACATATGCTAAGGGATTTATAATCAAATATTTATAACAAACTGAAACATAATACATTATCCTTGGTGTGCAATACATATAAATATTCAAAAGTGCATACATTGGCCTTTTAAATTGGGTTCGTACATAACAATCCTTACATATAAGTTCAAATGGCACATTGTGCCTACATATATCATAGCCAACCATACACGAAAGCTTGTGACAGACTCAGCAGAGTGACCAAAATGAAAGACCTCTTAGATACCAAAATTGGTCTATCTATAGATGACCTTTGCCATATTCCTTCGTGGTCTATTTAACTGCACATGGTACATAAATGGGTGAATGCTAAAAGACTCAGTGAATGGTGTAGATAACAAAGTCATATATATATATATATATATTAAACTCATGTATAAAATATATGCACCATTCGTGCATCTAGATGTTCTAACAAACATATCCAAATATAAGGCATATCAACATCTTTAATCTCACTAAAGATTATCACATATATCGATAAGTTTACCCTTGAAGCTGATCAAGTCATTTGAATCATTTTCCATAGAACACTCTAGGTGCCAAAGTATCACATCACAATTATCTAAGCCTTCTATGGCTATCTCATGCCATATGTAGATCAAATCAACGAGTGGTCTTTCTTTGGATATAATCAAATCACTCAATGGCCAATCGGTAGAGAATTAAATCACGCATAAGGCAAAGCCATTGGCAAAGAACAAATCACCTACGTGCCAAAGCAATGGGCAAAAAGTAGATCATGCTCAGGGCCAAAGTAGCTAGCAAAAAGTCAAAGTCATCGACCAGAGTAATCTCTTAACGGTTGACATCAAACACAACAGGCGAGAATCACAAACGGATGTTAACCACTACCGCTACTTACCACCTCCCTGAGGCACGAACATAGTCACAGGGTATCGAACTCTACTCATCCATAAATCAAATCAACATCTAGAATTGAGCCCTTGGATCGAAACACAAAACCACAAATAAGACCATTATACATTTATTGTTCACATTTCCTTAATAAAACTCAAATCACATTCATCAAGCTTTAATTGTTTCTAAGCTTGTTAAAGTTCTAAGTGCCTCTAAGTCTCCAAGGCATCATTCAATCAAATCGTTTTGACATATGAATCACCTAAGGTAATCCACTCTTAGGGTTCAACATGGCCTATAAACCTTTTAGTCTCAACCTATATAACATAGGCCACCCATGTGGCTCACATCACAATGCACAAACGCACAATACAAAGTTAGTTTTGTAACCGAGGCATTTACATCCAGGTAATCATATATATATATATATATTCATATATACACATAAACATAAATCATGTGTTCTATAGCCTAGGCATGTTCATCTAGGCCTACATATATAATCTAGTGCCAATGCAGTGCATTTTCCATGAGTCATGCATTACATGCATTTTTTGTTTAAACCCACTCACAGTGATAATAAGAGGCACTCTTTGCCAAGCTCTGATCCTTAGCCTCCAATCATCGTCTAGCTTGCCAATGAGCTGATTTAGCCCTGTTTCCCCCTTAGAGGCTAGATTGCACTAGTCTTAGCTCCAAATTTGTCAATCCAAGCCAAAAAGGAAAATTTACTAAATTTGGATAAAAGTCAGATTCGAAGTTATTAATCGATTAAATTAAAAAATAACTAGTAAAAACATTAAATATTACCTCCAAAATGGTTTCCCAAGCTCCAAATAGCTTCAAATGACTCAAAAATTTAATTTGGAGGGTTAGGGTTTTGGGTCCTTAGAGAGAGAAAGCAAAAAAAAGAACTTAAGAAAAAGAATGGGTGAGATGGCTCGGTTCCCTTTTTTATTTTTGCCTTTTCTCTTTGATATATCGATTCATTTTGACAATGTATTGATACATTTGCCTTTATTTCGAATGAATTTATCAATACATTGGGGCAATGTATCTGCACATTTCGGGTAAAATGACCTTGGGTACTTTCTGCTTCAAATATATCGATACATGTTCAACTTTGGCCAAAACTATCGATGCATTCTTGAATGTATTGATATAATAATCTTTTTGGGGCTTTTGTTGTTCATCTTGCTAAGAATGTATTGATACATTGGGGTATGTATCGATACTTTTACTTTTGTGGTAGTTTTAAGCTTCCCAAGAACTCTAAAAATTCAAGTTCAACACCCCAAAATCATTCCTTGTTAATATTACACCTCAAGTTTTTCACTTAACTTAACCCTATACATATATATCCCCAAACATAACATTAAACTTAGATTAAAACCTTAAATTATGAGATTTATCACATATTTCCTTAAAGTTTTGCCCAAGTGTCAATACATTCACTCTCAAGCACTAGGCATACATATAATATCATCAGAGTCCTCGAAACTCCACACATTTCATACATCATTCTTAATTTAATTAATTTTCATTGAAAATTAGGTGTGTTACAGCATGAATGCTGATGAATATATATATATGTATATGTAACTGAATAACAATCATACATAGAATATTATGGACATGTGGATATGTATATGCACAATTAAAATTCAAGAATCAAGCATGAAGTCATTTCCAACATTATCCTTAACTTGAAGCAAGATGTATATTGGCATCCCACAATTAACATTATGCAAAAGTAGTGATTAGAGGTATCTACCAACTAGAGTGTTTTTTTTTTATGGATTTATAAGGCCTAATTCACTTTTAATCTTGCAAAATTATTCCCTATCAAGTGCTTTTATGTATATGACAATTAACTAATCTTTTGTATCTACATATTCAAGAACAATATCTCTTTTTTGAACATGATTTCTAATAAAGTGATGCCTTATTTTTATATGCTTAGTCTTAGAGTGATGGATGGGATTTTTTGTGAGATTTATGGCACTAGTATTGTTATATTTTATGAGAATTCTTTCCATGGCTAGTCCATAATCTTCTAATTATTGCTTCATCCATAACACTTGAGCACAACAACTTCCGATAGCCACATATTCAGCTTCAATAGTGGATTGAGCTACACTATTTTGTCTTTTGGATAACCATCAGATCAACACACTATGTAAAAGTTGGCATGCACTTGATGTGCTCTTTCTATCTATTTTACATCCACCTAAGTCAACATCTAGGTATAAGTGAAGATAAAAAATGGAATTTTTTAGATACCATATTCTTATGTTAGATGTGATTTTCAAATATCTAAAAATTCTTTTGACAGTACTTAAGTGTGGTTCTCTAGGAGATGATTGAAACCTAGCACATAGGCTTACATTAAAACTTATATCTGATCTACTAGTGGTGAGATGAAATAAGGAACCAATCATTAATCTATAGAGTTTTTAATCAACGGGCGTACCTTTTTCATCCTTGTCAAGCATTGTTAATGTATTCATTGGTGTGTGGTAAGTTCTTGTACTTTCATGCCAAACTTCTTGAGCATGTCTTTTATATACTTGGCTTGACTTATGAATATGCCATCTTCATTTTCTTTGATTTACAGTCCAAGAAAATAGGTTAGCTCACCCATCACGTTCATCTCAAATTCTCTTTGCATAGTCTTAGCAAACTCTTAACAAAAAAGCTAATTAGTATCACCAAAGAGAATATCATCAACATAAACTTCCACAATTAAAATATCTTTGCCTTTACTTTCAATGAAGAGAGTTTTATCGACCTTCCCTTTATTAAAATCTTTTTTGATTAAGAATTTTGACAATGTTTCATACCAAGCTCTAGGAGCTTGCTTTAAACCATACAAGGCTTTTTTTAATCTAAAAAACATGATTTCAAAATGTTGGACTTTTAAAGCCAGGAGGTTGCTTAACATACACTTCTTCATTAATTAGTACATTGAGAAAGGCACCCTTAACATCATGGATATAGCTTAAAGTTCATATAGCATCCAAAAGCTAAAAGCATTCTAATGGCTTCTAGTCTAATTACTAGAGCATAAATTTCATCATAATCTATTCCTTCTTCTTAACTATAAACTTTGGCAATCAACCTAGCTTTGTTTCTTGTTATGGCTCTATTTTCATCCATTTTGTTCCTAAAGATCTTTTTAGTACCTACAATTAGGTAGTCACTTGGCCTAAGAACTAACTCCCATACTTGACGCCTTTCACATTGATTTAATTCTTCTTGCGTAGTTAGCATCCAATAGTCATCATCTAAGGCTTCATTAACATTCTTAGGTTCAATTTGTGAGATGAAAGCAACATATTCACAAATATTTTAAATGTTAGTTCTAGTTCTTACCCCTTCGTTAGGATCACCAATGATTTTGCTTTCTTAAACTTCTCTTCTTACCATTGGATAACTGGGCTCACCTTCTTCAACAATTTGTTACTCTTGTTTTTATGGTACCTCATTATTCACTTTGGATCCTTCAATATTGAGATCAAGCTCTTCAACTTATTCTTAAATGATACCTACATCATCATCATAATTTTTCTTTATAGGAAGAAAGGTTAGAATCATCAAATAATACATGAATAGATTCTTTAACTAATGTCCTCTTATTAAATACTTTATATGTTTTGGAAGTCAAAAAAATCCTAGAAAGATTCCTTCATCACTTTTAGCATCAAATTTTTAAAGGTTATCTTTTCCATTGTTCAATGCTTAACATTTGCAACCAAGTGGCTGAAAGTATGCAATGTTGGGTTTCTTTCCTTTATAAAGTCCATAGGGAGTTTTCTTTAGAGTTGGTCTTACCATTAATCAATTTACTATATAACATGAAGTATTAATGACCTCGACCTAAAAGTATTTAGGTAAATTGTTTTCACATAGCATGGTTTTAGCCATCTCTTCTAGAGTCTTATTTTTTCTTTCCATTATTTTAGTTTATTGTGGAGTCGTAAGAGCTGAAAATTTATAACTATACCCATTTTCACCACAAAGTTGCTCAAAGCCTAGGTTTTCAAATTCTTTTAAATTGTCATTCCTAACATTTTGTTATTTTGTATCCTTTCTCATTTTCAACCCTTTTGTAAAAAGTGTAACACCCCCAATTTTCAATGTTTTATGTGTATGATGGTTAAGCCAATAGACAGGCTAATTTAGACCTTAAGAGGTTAATATGTAATAAGTTTATGTATCAATGAAAATAAAAATATGCCTATATCCATAAAAGATAATAATGCATAAAGGAGCAAGTGAAAGCTTAAATGATATTGTGTTTGTATTTGGCACATAAACAATGATGTTCTTATGCATATGCTTGGCACCCAAATGGTATAGTGCACAGTTTGGCACTTAAATGAGCATAATGTGTATGCAAGTTATGTTATGTTTGAGTTTTATTCTACGTGACACAGAGCATGAATGAGTTATAATGAATTGAGATAAAGCTATAGAATGAAAATGAAATAGGAGTTAAAAATTTGAAATAGAAATACTTTAAGTGTTGGAAAAGTACATTTTGGACAAGAAGTATCAATGCATTGGTTCCATGTATTAATACATTCAAGAAAGTAAGAACTTAAGGGGGGTATTTATGAGAATCGTGTATCAATACCTTGCCTAGTGTATCGTAGGTTTAAAGAAGGAAACATTCTAGATAAAAAGTATTGATAGTCCAAATGTGTCGATATATTTAGGGCGAAGAGCATCCTATGTATGAAAGTATTGATACATTGCCTCATGCATCGATAGATTTGAGGGTGATGTAAAGAAATGTATCAATGGACTACCTTATGTATTGATAGATATAAAGAGAACTCGTGAAAATGTATCTATATATTGCTAAATGTAATGATACATGCATGCAAATTGGAAAAAAATAAAAGGCATTAGGCAGTCCATCCATTTGTAAAATAAGCCAAAAACAAAACTTTCTCTTTTTACTCTTAACACCTATACCCCATATTTGAAATTAGAGCTTAAAGAAAGGTGATTTGAGGCTAGCAAACAGATCTAGAGGTAAGATTAAAGCTTTTTACCAATTGGATTTTAAATTAAACGGTTCAATAATTAGAAATGTTATATTTCAACTTTGGTAGCTATTGACTTGAAAGTGGTTGGAGATTAAAGTTTAAAGTGAGTCAAATTCTTGTTTAAGGTAAGAGATGTAGTCATTGTTGATGAATATTAGATAGTTAAGCTTGTATAAGAATTTGGTTAGAGAATGTGTTATATTGAAAAGCTGGAAATAATTTAAAAGTAAGGATTTGGCTATGAAATTGAGATTATGATGTAAATATTGATAATTATATATTGTTAAATGTTAGATGCGTACGGAAGTAAGAATGTTACCCCAAAGTCCTAGATTGTATAGATTAAAGCTAAAGAATTGATAAGCTGAAGTTGAGGCTTGTTAAGTTGAATTGTGCAAGGTTAGTAATGAGCACTCAAAGTGCCAAGGTGAGTGGGGAATTTATATGCATAAGAGCACAATGACTAAGTGCATGTAAGCTTTTATGATGAAAATGCAAGATGTATGCTACGTATGAGCCATAAGTCTACTTAGATGTAGAATTCCTATACTAGAAATGATTTATGAATGATGTGAAATGCCTAGAGATGGTATGCTTAAACTAATGATGTTATATGAATATGAGCCAATGTTATGAGAGTTATGATGTTATGATGAATGTGTACGTAATAAATGAGTCTAGAACTATTATGTCTAGACTAATGAATGTTATGAGAATTGTATGATATGCCTAGAAGGATTATGTCTAGGCTAAATGCAGAAATGTGAACCATGATAAGGATGAAATGTAAGTTAATGGTTATATGATCATGAATAATAATGATGAATTCGAAATGATGCCTACAAGGATGGTGGTAAACAGGGATAATGGTTTCATCCTGTCTGCTGTGTTATGTCGCCATCTATTGAGATTACTCTAAGTGATGATTATAGACTCCGTCGTTTGCTTTGGTAATAAAGCGTGACATGACTTCGTCATTTGCTTTTGCAATGAGGTGTGACTATGATTTGTCTAAGGAGGACCAATAATGTATTGTGATGTTATGAATTTGTAATGGCATGCTATAGGATATGAAATGTACACCATGGTATGTTATGCTATGAATTAATGATTATGCGAAGGCTTAAGGTAAGAGCCATATGATAAATTCAATACGATGAAATGCAAGCTTATGGAGCTTAAGGACTTTTGTATTGATGCAAATGCATGAGAGGTAAGTATGATTAAAACGTATGTAGACAACCATATGGTGGGTTGATTCATATGTTAGATAAGGTCAGCAATCAACATTAATGATGAGATATGGTAGGCATGATAGACATAGATCATCTTACCTTTTTATGTACAATGTTTATATCTAGCAGCCTAGTATAGTAGCCAAGATTATGATGATGTGTTTATGATGGGTGATGACTGACCGGTCCAGTTATAAGTATGTTGATGCTTACTGATGTATATGCATGTTTAGAGGATGTGTGTAGCAACTAACCCTGCACAATCACAATTGATTTATGCTCTCCCTCATTAAGTACTAGTGCGACTCAGCCTGTTTCATTTTATTGTACAGATTAATAGACATTGAGGGTTGGGTGGCTTAGCATTGTCGATGTCAGACACATACATTTTGGCAAGTGGTATGTTATTTGCTGATGATGTAACTTTTTTGAGTCATAGACGAGTCTTACACTTCCACAATGTATGAAATGGTTATGTTTTAAATGGATTATGTGGGCATTGCACTGCCTTATGTCAATGTAATGAGATGTTAAGTAGATTTGATAAGATAGCCCTTATATGGCTATATAAATTTATGTTTAAGTTTGTAGATAAAAATGAGCCAAGACGGCTAAATGTTTTAATGTTAAAGATGATTTCATGATATGATTTTGGCTAAGGAACCTTTGGCAAATGAATCATGTTGAATAGGACTTATGAGTAAAGGCTTCCTTGAATCTCATAAGCTTGCCTGCTAGGCTTGTGTGAGCTGATCATGGACCCTTGGGTTTGTGTTGTGACAAAGGAGGTGAATATTTTTAGAGCCTTATCTTTTTGAACAAGAAAGAAAACCCAGGAAAACCTAATGTTGTTATCAACAATCACTAACCCATAGTTCTTTCCACCTAAACTAGTTTTCTTGTTTATTCTGAAAAGATCTATTTAAAGCAATTGTAAGGCTCTATTAGTAGTTACATCTTTTTAAAATTTAAATGAACTTCTCCTATGTTTACCTTTAACATGAGCATCACAAAATTGATCATTTTCAAAGTTTAGATTAAGAACTGTTATTACAAGATCTATAGATAGTAATTTTGAAATTGTGTTCATGCTATCATGTCCTAGTTTTCTATGCCATAACCAACTATCCTCATTCTTTTTAGTAGTGAAACATACATTGTTGCAAGATAAATTATCCAAGAAAATAACATATGTATTACCTTGTCTATGTCCAACAAATAGAGTTTCATTTGTTTTAATATCAACAGTAGAACAACTCAATGATTCAAATATGACTTTAAAACCCTTGTCATAAAGTTGACAAACACTCAACAAATTTTTCTTAAGACCATTTACAAATAAAACATTTCAATTTGAGAAGAGAAATTTTTACCAATGAAACCAATACCTTTAATGTAACCTTTTGAGATGTAGCCAAAGGTTACATTTCCTCTTTTCTTTGGTCTTAATTCCTTGAAGAATTCCTTGGTTCTAGTCATGTGTCTAGAGTATCCATTATGGCGATACAATTTTCCCTTTTTTTGTGCTTTTGACTTTAAGCAAGTGAGCTTCCCCTACAAGGAAAAAATTCAAACAATTGACTTTGGAACCCAAATTCTCTTGGGTTTATCTGAGTTAGTTTTTTTGGTTCCTTTTGGAACCCATTCCATTTTTATCACCTTATCATGTGCAGGTTTGGTTCCCTTTGGAACCCATACTTTTTTAATTTTTGTACCTCTATAAGTGGTGACTCTCAAGGGACAAGAATGACTGGAATGTCCTACTTTATGACAATAAACAGATCTACTAAATTAGCCATGTTGTTCAATACCATTAACAAAGAAATTTTTAAAATAAGTCTCCTTTTTAATGCCATCATAACCTATTCCTTCTTTGTCAAAGAATGTTATCTATGCTTTTAACATGTAATTTAATTTCTATTGACTTATATTGAATTTTGAAAATGTAATATGCAGATTTTCATTTTTCCTCTTCAGCTCATTTCTCACCATTTCCAAGTCTTTGACTATGTTTTCTAGTTTATTTTTGTTTTGACTAATAACTCATTTTCTACCTTGAGCTTGGATATGATGTTCTTGTATTTCAATGTATTTTCTTCAAATTCAAATACTAAGTCATCATATGCATCTTGTAGTTCATCAAATAAGTATGAGTCTTGATCTAAAGTGCACGAACTAGAATAATGAGAGGTCAAGCATACCTTGGTGTCTTCAAGTGTGTCAAGACCCAAAATTGGGGGTTTGTGACCGATGCACAAGCTTCGTAAGCAAAGCTTGTGAGACTCCAACAAGCCTTTGGATTCCAAATGATTCACATATACCAAGGTTTCCAGTTCTATGTATTCATATAATAATTAAATTCAAATACATAAATGCAACCCTCGACGCATAATTAACATATAATATTTTATACCTTTCTCACATCCCCAAACATTGACCTTCATAGTGGGTCCGTATCATGCAACCCTTATACAAATACAAATGGCACATCATGCCTAGCATACTTTACAAACTAGATCAAATCCAAAGACAGAAAGCCCACACAAACTTAATGGAGTAACACATCGGAATAGAGACCTATCGAATGCCAAATATGTGTTTGTCCAAACGATGACATTAACCCCGCAATCCCGTAGCTTCACTTATCCTCACATGGTACAATAGAAGGGTGAGTCATATAATACTCAGTGAGGGGATACTGTCATAGGATAATATTCCACATATAAATTATATTTAGGCATATCTAGCCAAATGACATTCAAATTCAAACATCTCCAATTCAAAGGTGTGTAGATCATCCTAATATCCTACATGCACAACTTATCATATTAAGCCTTGTCGAATCACATCTCAATGGTGTATCATATCCACAATTCCCATGTTTTATATCCTCACATCAAATCATATCAATTCATGGCTTATCCGTAAAGCCTTTATCATTAAACTAAGCTCTATAGGCAGACCTTAGTTGCCTAGCATAACCTCAAATCTCATTTACATAAAATTTGGTTGTCTCAAAGCTTTTCATTAAATATCATTCACAATTAGTCACCACATATTCATATTTCAAGTTAGATCATGCAATACTCGATGAATGTCATCATAGTCAAACAAAATTAATTGAGTGGTCCTACCCTGAACATCATCAAATCATGCATGGTGGTTAGCTGATGGAGAACAAATCATGATTATGGCTAAGTTGCTGGCGAAGCATTGAATCATGCATGTGCCAAAGCAATGGTCAGAGAGTCAAACCAAGTGTGTGTCAAAACAATTGATGGAAAGTCAAATCACACGTGTGTTGAAGCAACAGGTTGAGAATCAAATCATCGTATGGAGTAATATTCCAACAGACGGCATCACTCAGAGTAATCTCAACGGATGACATCAAAGCATTATAGGCAGGAATCATAGGCAAGACTAACACCACTATCCTTAGTTACCACTATCTCTACAGGCATACACATAGTCACAAGGGTAGGACTCAACTCAACCTCAAATCAAATCAACATTTGCAATTTATCCCTTGGATGGAACACATATCCACAAATTAGGCCATCATGCCTATGACATTCTGTATGTCCAAATCAAACCATATTCCAAATTCAACGAGCTACAGTCTCCTCTAAGCTCAATATAATAATAAGTGTCTTCAAATCTTTAAGGCATTATGAGACGAAACATAATCAATCTACAAGCTCTTATGCCTTCAACCCCACATGGGTGTTCATTATATTCAATCTAATCAGTCATGGCTTAATAGCCTTATACATATCCTTAAATTAACCATAAATACATGGCCATTCATGCATATATATGTCCATAAGAAATCATGGCTTTTCAGCTCACCTATTTAACATCACCTCAATTACTATGTCATTATCACAAATGCATATCATGCCCACATACCTCATTGGGTAGTCCATTCATTGTAATTTGGTACAATGCTTAATCCATACTTCATATCACACCATGGGTAGTCCTCTTGCTCTAGGTCCTACATACCATGGGATTCCAACACAATGCCATCACGTGGCTCACCACAAATCACACAAACATAAAAGTCTTATCTCAGATAACTAATTAGCCTAGGAATACAATCATATTTGGTCTTTAGCCTAGGCACATACCTCTAGACAAGCATACTTATACACACATATATATACAGATATCATCATTCAACCTAGGCATAAATATCTAGGCGTACACAATACTTAGCACCATGACAGCGCATATTATTATGCATAATGCATCACATGCATTTAATTAAATCCCACGCACTGTGACAAATTGGAAGTGCTCTATAGCCAAGCTTTAATTCTTAGTGTCCCAATTGTCTTTCAACAAATGCATCCAAATTGCTCAATCTTCCCTCAAACACATCAAAACATCACAACACTAATTAAATCCTCATTTTTAAAAAATAAGAACCTTTTTTAAAATTAACTAAATCTTTAGCAATCCAACATATAAGCACAAATCCTTTAATAATGAGATAAACCCATACCTTAAAGGCTGGATTGCATGATTCTTAGCTCTAAATTCACTCCAAATAGCTCCAAGAAAGCATTTATGGCTTAAGGTTTTAAATAGGTAGAGAAAGAAAACAAAAACCATGAAAATCAAGCTTTTGGGAGTGAAAGCCTTTACCTTGAACACTTAGAATCCAAGATTTGTCGTTGGAGTTTGAAGGTTTTGAAGGGTATGGAATTTGAAAGAAAAGGGTGAAAGAACAAGGAATAGGAAAGAAATGAAGGAAATTTCAAGTTTTAGGGCTTTTAAGCCAGTTTTAGGCTAAATAGGTAACCTAGAATCGACTATGGAGGGTCAATAGTTGACCCTGGACAAGAAAGTTTTACGCTTCACCCATTTCCCCTTCATAAGATCAACTATGGAGAGTTACCCCAAAGCATTACTTCATCAAATAAAGCTTATTCAGGCACTCTATCATCACCCTCATAACTTAAAATCATAACTAATCGGTTAAGCATGGTTCATGCATCAGACATGTCTAACTTGCAATTACAAAGCATTAATCTCCATATCCTTAAAATATTACACATTAATGTTGTAACACCATTGATTTTTTTGACATGGCTGATATGTGATAAAGGCTAAGTTATTGAAAAGTAAATTTGAACCTTGATGTGTATGCTTTTGGATTATGTATGTGAACTATTACACAGAGAAGAGTGATCTTGAAATTTGTTGTATATTGGAGGACTTCTTTGTTGATGTTGTTAGTGTAAGCACTGCAAGCCAAACGATTTTGTGCTTGTGAAACACTATATTAATCAGTCATATTTCATGTTAAATGCATTATGAATATTTTATATAATGTATGAGGTATTTCTTTATCGATGAGTTTATCTATAAAGAGTTATGAGAGACTTATGTAGATAAAGCCCTTGGAATATAATGGCCTTGCAAAGAAATTATAAAGGTTATAATTATGAGATTCTTATGCATCAAAGCCTTGTTTCTAAATATGTTCCTGGTCATTGTATTGTTAAGAATAAGGGCATTGACAATGCTCAAAGGTTAGTACATGCTAAGCCTCCTTACTTTAGAAGTAAGCAATTGATCTCATAGGTTGAAGCATGTGAGATACTTGGGGATAGTATGTGGGTGCTTGTTATGGAATAAGTTCACTGAACATAATCCGCTATGAGAGTTCAATCTGGTATTTCACTCAAATGTCAATGGAAATACTTTCATGTGTCAGTAGTGTAAGTAATCCTTAGACTTGTAATACCAATTTATCTTGTATGTGAATTGTCATGCTTTGATTTCACCTCTATGGGTTTGGAGATGACCAGATGCTTAAACAGGGTGCTTTTAGTCATGGCATGAAGCATACGAAGATGAATGAGTAGTCTAGAGAGGATTTATCACTCCAAGTGATTTGAAAGGGACATATCTCATTTGTTCCTCGCTTATATTGATTAAAAGTCATTGGCCAAGGCAATCTTGATAGGTCAATATAAAGGCTGCAGGACTGACATGGGTAAGTTAAAAGGTAGACACCGAGCTAGGCTTTCTATCTATCTGGGATATATAACGAAAGAATCAAATTACACTGAGATACTATACACTGAAAGGTTAGTCAAATCATATTGACT
>NW_018397265.1:1781363-1781498 GCF_002168275.2 Theobroma umbraticum
TTAATTTATATTTATTGCCAATATGTTGAAAACGTAATGGGTCACACATATTAGGTGAATTATCGAAATTAATTTGTGTTCAATTGGGTATGATCTAAGGCTTGATCCAATTAAGTATTGAGCTAAATCAAATAT
>NW_018397265.1:1781508-1781911 GCF_002168275.2 Theobroma umbraticum
AGTATTAAATAAAGGCCCAATTAGCCCAAGATATATTATAGTCTTTATTGGGTATAAAGTAAGTCAATTCACTCTATAAAAGAATCCGTTAACCACTTCTTGAATATACAGAAGAGTTCTATTTTACATTTTCATGTGTTGAGATAGGATAACAACCTAAAGAGAAACACAAGAAAGCTCAAAAGTTGAGAGTTTGCTAGCATAAACTTCGGCTTAGGGATTCATACGCTCTTAGTGAAGAGATTTTAGTAAATCATTGTGTGGATCACCATTAGAGGTAGGACAACTGTGCTGCTATGATTTGATAAGTCTTTGTTGGTGTACAAAAGTTAAAACGAATAGCCAAAGAGGACTTCACCCAAGAAAGCAGACTTTCAGATATGTCAAAATTTCTCTTGTGATT
>NW_018397265.1:1781921-1782203 GCF_002168275.2 Theobroma umbraticum
AGTTTCAATTAAAGTAATCCATGAGTTTGGGGATTAAAATTTTAATAATATTCTGCTATGTATGAGTTATTTTAGTATGATTTAAATCCCTACAGTGGTATCAGAGCCTTCTTTAATTGATTTAATCTAGTTTTTTGTTTAGTTGTTGAAGATTACAAAAATTGTTTTGTTTATATGTCAATTTGATGCAAGGTTTGAAAAAATTATTCAGAATAATTTTGAATGGATTTTTTTAAAAACTCATTTATGTTTCAAAAGGCCTTTAAAGTCTTGATTTATGGA
>NW_018397265.1:1782213-1782682 GCF_002168275.2 Theobroma umbraticum
AGATTTAATAAGTCCTTAAAGATTTTATAGATTTGTTTTGAGAGAATCTAAATCTGAAAAATCTAGCAGCATAACGTGATCTGTTTTAGAAATTTTTTGAGGGCCTTAGAGAAAGAGTTTGTACCAGAGTTTTGGAGGGTAGAAGGTCAAGAGGATGATCTCAACCACTGAAAATTTACAGCATTTAATTACCTCGTTTGGGTGATAATCTGATGATGTTTCTGCACAAATAGTTGGCTGGAATTGTATTCTTGTGTGACAAAAATTCTTGCAATATCATGGCTATATGTGTTCCGAAAGTTTTGAGATTTTGAGAGCTTTTTGGCATGATATTTAGGGCATGGTATGTCCCTGAATTGGTGCCAAAATTTCAGCAAACAATGAAGGATGGAGCTTCAAAGAATTTGGGATAGCATAGGTGATGCAGACCCAATAAAATTACACTCGCTTGTGCTATTTCTTCTCTATT
>NW_018397265.1:1782692-1782815 GCF_002168275.2 Theobroma umbraticum
TTGTACTAATTTGGTTATGACCTGAATTTAGACACCTATTTGTAATGGAAAATATCCTAAAGAGCTTATGATTGACCCAAAAAAGATTCTAAAATAAATAGGCAAAGAAATAGGACTCTTGGC
>NW_018397265.1:1782825-1783951 GCF_002168275.2 Theobroma umbraticum
TAATTCTAGTTGGACTAGAATTATAAAAATTGAGGACAACAAGGATTAAATTTTCCAATAAGATTAGAAAGCCTAATTTGATTAGGATTCCTTTGAATATTAAATTTCTAGTATGATTAGAACTCCTATTGAGAATAAGGGTCAGATTTAAATTTAAATTCATAGTCCTAAAAGTTTTAAGATTACAAAGTCTATACTTAATTTAATTACTAGTAGGACTAGGACTTCTAAATTGGCACAAGACATTTAATGGGACTTGGACATCAAATTATTTAGATTAATATCTTCAAAGGTTGAGTAATATTATTGCCAAATGACATATGAGATCTTCAATTTGAATTAAACATAGGCTTTATATGTGCATTATATGATTATGAATGTATGAGGATGATTATGGACTTAGACCACTATAATGTGTTACGAATGGTTATGGTTGAATGTATTTGGTATTTATTTTACAAATAGGGAATGTGTGCCCTACCTTTCTTTTATTTTATTTAGGAGTTGTAAAATTCTCTTCTCATCTTACTTCCCTCAAATGTAACTTGAGGTTTCTTTACATATATGTAATTAGAATTCATAGGATTACATTAGGAAGAAAATTTTGTAATTCCAAGAATGAAGGATGAAGGCGCCAAGGAGACATGAAGATTACAAGACTACAAGATATGGTGATATTTGTATGTAATCCCTTAGGATTTGACCAACTGATTTCCTTTGATGGCTCAAGGAAATTAGATTAGATAAAAGTCCATAATCATCCGAGTAGTATGCATGTGATAGATTTATTTTATGCAATATTATAAATGCTATGCATGCCAAATTCGATGAGACCTAAATAACAAGATAAAAACAACAAAAAAAATCCCTCATTAAAATATTGAGTCACATGCTTTGCATGATTAAGTTAACTTCCACCATATAACAAGATAACCAGGCTACCTTTTTAATTGGAGACTTGTTGAGTCAATTAAGGTCAAACTTTTACATAGGCACATTCAAGTAATTGGTGGGTCACCTAACTAGGTGAAATACATATGATGCATTTAGACAATGAGTTTTCACCTAACTAATCTGGGAGTTGCATGTGGATGCAATTGATAAGCTATGTTATTTACCCAATTAG
>NW_018397265.1:1783961-1784201 GCF_002168275.2 Theobroma umbraticum
ATTTGTTGAGTCACTTAAGGTTGCAATAATTCGAAAGGGGTCCTTGCCCACTAGAAACACCTAGTAGATATTTTCGTGTAATAATGAGGGCTATTATGACAAAAATTAGTGGGATAATCAATGTAAGATTTAATACCTCGTCTTAAATTGATTTATAATATGAAAGGCTAATGAAAATACTTTTTCTATATTTATAGGTTGTTAGAATAGGTATAATAATAATTGCTACTTTGCTTGGCA
>NW_018397265.1:1784211-1784652 GCF_002168275.2 Theobroma umbraticum
CATCAGCCTAAAATGTTTGGATTGGTATATCGCTTTGAGAAAAGTTCTCAATAAATGGAAAGGTGCAATCTTGACAAGTAAAGAGATAACTTCAAATATGATTGAGCTTAATTTTTCTACTGTCAATCCTAAATCTTGGATAATAGATTTAGGATGTGGATCACATTTATGTACCGATATAAAAGCTTTAAAGGATAGTAGAAGGCTTGGTAAAAATGAAGTAGTCCTAAAAGTGGGCAATAGTGCAAAAATTGTAGCAATTGCCATTACGACTTGTTATCTTATTTTACCATCGGGCTTAATGTTGGAGCTAAAAGAGTGCTATTGTGTACCAGCATTAACTAGAAACATCATTTTGGCTTCATACGTACCTAAGAATGATGATTTCAAATTTAGCATGAAGGGTAATTGTTTCACTATCATTTTAAATGATATATTTTA
>NW_018397265.1:1784662-1784937 GCF_002168275.2 Theobroma umbraticum
ACATGTCATGGAGGACTTTATGTTATGTATCTGGATAGCCCAATGCTCAATATAGATGTCAAGAGATCTAAAAAAGATATTCCAAATCAAATTTACATCTAGCATTGTATACTTGATCATATCAATGAGATAAGGATAGCCAAGTTATATAAACAAGGCTATCTAGATCCATTTAATTATGAATCATATGGAACTTATGAGTGTTGTCTCCTTGGTAAAATGACTAAGACTCCTTTCACTGGAAAGGTTGAAAGAGTAGGTGTGCTCCTAGGGCT
>NW_018397265.1:1784947-1785589 GCF_002168275.2 Theobroma umbraticum
GATGTATGTGGACCCTTAAACACACCAGGTAGAGGAGGTTATTCGTATTTCATTGCATTTACAGATGACCATTCTAGATTTGGTTTTGTGTACCTAACGATGTACAAGTCTGAAGCTTTTGAAAAGTTCAAAGAGTTTAAGGTTGAAGTTGAGAAACAAACTGAGAAGAGTATTCTCACCGTTAGATCGAATTGAGGAGGAGAATATCTTAGTCAAGAGTTTCTAGATCATCTAACGGAACATGGAATTCTATCACAATGGACTCCACCTGAAACTCCACAACACAATGGAGTGTCTGAGAGGAGAAACCGAACCTTGCTGGACATGGTTCATTCCATGATGAGTAGGGCGAACCATCTAATATCTTTTTAGGGATATGCCCTAGAGACTGCTACTTACCATTTTAATAAGGTTCTGACCAAATCGATTGATAAGACAGCATATGAGATGTGGTACGGCAAAAGGCCAAACTTGTCTTACATAAAGATTTAGAGATGTATAGCTTCTGTGAAGCATGCATCGTCTGATATGCTTGGAGCTAGATCAAACAAATACAAGTTTGTAGGCTCTCCTAAACAAATTGTAGTATACTATTTTTATAATCCCACCGAGCAAAAAGTGTTTGTCTCGAAACATGCCACT
>NW_018397265.1:1785599-1786374 GCF_002168275.2 Theobroma umbraticum
AAGAGTTTTTACTTGAAGGGACTAATGGGAGTAAAATAATTCTTGGAGAGGTTCAAGAACCACAAACTGACATCCCTTTAGAACTTGAGTCAACAGTTGAAGCATTGGATGCTCAAACTAGTGCTCAAGAAACACAAGTGCTTCATAGATCTACGAGACAGAGACAACTTCTAGAGATATATAGATTTATGATGGAAAGAGATGCTCTACTAATTGACATAGAGCCTACTACTTATGAGGAAGCAATATCTGATATTGATTCTGATAAGTGGCTGGAGGCCATGAAATCCAAGATGGATGCCATGCATGTCAACCAAGTGTGGACTCTGGTTGATGCACCTGAAAGGGTGAAACCCATAGGATGCAAATAGGTCTTTAAGAGAAAGACTAACATGGATGGTAATGTACAAACGTACAAGGCTAGGTTGGTTGCTAAAGGTTACAACCAAGTTGAAGGAATCGATTATAAGGAAACCTTTTCACCTGTAGCCATGATTAAATCCATTAGGATTTTGCTTGCTATTGCTGCATATTATGATTATGAGATATGGCAGATGGATGTAAAGATAGCATTCTTTAACGGGAATTTGCAATATGACACAACCTGAAAGTTTTACATCCATGGAGAATTAGTAGAAAGTATGCTAACTCCAAAAGTCCATTTAGGGGCTAAAGCAAACATTTAGGAGTTGGAACATCAAATTTGATGAAACTATTAAAGAATATGATTTCATCAAGAATCTTGATGATCCATGTGTTTATAAGAAGGTAAATG
>NW_018397265.1:1786384-1787934 GCF_002168275.2 Theobroma umbraticum
TGTATTTTTAGTACTTTATGTTGATGATATATTACTAATAGGAAATGATATACCGATGCTGCAGACTGTTAAAATCTGGCTATCTAAACAATTCTCCATGAAGAATTTGGGAGAAGCAGTTTATATTCTGGGAATAAGGATCTATAGAGATAGATTAAAAAAACTGCTAGGATTGTCCCAATCCACTTATATAGACAAGGTGCTAAAGAGATTTAGCATGACCGAGTTCAAAAAAGGACACTTGCCTATGTCACATGGCATTCATATCTAAAAAGATATGTGTCCAAGGACACAAGATGAGAGGATGAAGGTGGATAGGATACCGTATGCATTGGCTATAGGATCCATCATGTATGCCAAATTATGTACTAGACCAAATGTGGCGTATGCTTTGAGTTCACGAGCAAATACCAATCAAATATAGGTGAGAAGCATTGGATTGTAATGAAAAATATCCTTAAGTACATACGAAGAACTAAGGATGTTTTCTTGGTCTATGGAGGGGCTGAACTCCTAATTAAAGGATATGGAGATACTGCATTCCAATCTGATAAGGATGACAGCAAATCGCAAAGTGGGTTTCTATTTACCTTAAATGGCGGTGCTATTAGCTGAAAAAGTTCCAAGTAAGCAACAATTGCAAATTCTACAACCGAGGCTGAACATATCTTCGCATCTTAGGCAGCGAAAGAGGGATTTTGGATCAAGAAGTTCATAAATAAACTTGGTGTGGTTCCTAACATTGTAGATCCTGTAACTTTGTATTGTGACAACAATGGAGCCATTGTACAAGCAAAGGAACCGAGGTCTCATCAACGATCCAAACATGTATTGCGGCATTATCACCTGATCAGTGAGATCATTGGAAGAAGTGATATTAATATAGAAAGAGTACCCATGGAGGACAGCTTAGCTAACCCTCTCACTAAAGTTCTGTCCCAGCAGAAACATGATCGCCACTTGGAAGGCTTTGGTATTAGATACATAGACTATTGGCTTTACTACTAGTGGGAGATTGTTAGTGTAAGTCCTGCAAGCCAATCAATTTTGTGCTTGTAAAAAACTATATTAATTAGATATATTTCATGTTAAATATATTCTGGATATTTTATATAATGTATGAGGTATTTTTTTATCCATGAGTTTATCTATAAAGAGTTATGAAAGACTTATGTAGATAAAGTCCTTAGAATATAATGACCTTGCAAAGAAATTATAAAGGTTATAATTATAAGATTCTTATGCATCAAAGCCTTGTTCCTCAATATGTTCCTGGTCATTGTATTGTCAAGAATAAGGGCATTGACAATGTTTAAAGGCTAGTACATGCTAAGCCTTCTTACTTTAGAAGTAAACAATTGATCTCATAGGTTGAAGTATATAAGATACTTTGGGATAGTATGTGGCCGTGCTTGTTATGGAACAAGTTCACTGAACATGACCCGCTATGAGAGTTCCATCTGGTATTTCACTCAAGAGTCTATGAAAATACTCTTATGTGTCAGTAGTGTAAGTAATCCTTAGACTTGTGATACTAGGTTATCTTGTAT
>NW_018397265.1:1787950-1816928 GCF_002168275.2 Theobroma umbraticum
TGATTTCACCTCTATGGGTTTGGAGATGACCAGATGCTTAAACAGGGTGCTTTTGGGCATAACATGAAGCATACGAAGATGAATGAGTAGTCCAGAGAGGATTCATCACCCCAAGTGATTTGAAAGGGACATATCTCATTTGTTTCTAGCTTATATTGATTAAAAGTCCTTGGCTAAGGCAATCTTGATAAGTCAATATAAAAGCTGCAGGATTAATATGGATAAGTTAGAAAGTAGACACCGAGCCAAGCTTTCTATCTATCTGAGATATATGATGAAAGAATCGAATTACGTTGAGATACTGTACACTGAAATGTTAGTCAAATCATATTAACTCTTCTAACATTTGGGTGGTCATGATGTATTGCTAGATGACGCCCATTATCTATAAATATAAATATAAATTCTTAATTGAATTAATTTATATTTAATGCCAACATGTTAGGAACCTAATGGGTCACACACATAAGGTGAATTGTTGAAATTAATTTTAGTTCTATTGGATGTGATCTAATTGATTTTATAGAGGCTTGATCCAATTAAGTATTGGGTTAAATCAAATATGATTTGATAGAGTATTAAATAAAGGCCCAATTAGCCCAAGATATTTTATAATCCTTTTTGGATATAAAGTAGGTCAATTCACTCTATAAAAGAATCCCTTAACCACCTCTTTAATATACAAAAGAGTTCTATTTTACGTTCTCACGTGTTGAGATATGATAACAGCCTAAAAAGAGAAACACAAGAAAGCTCAAAAGTTGAGAGTTTGCTAGCACAAACTTTAGCTTAGGCATTCACACATTCTTGGCGAAGAGATTTCAGCAAATCATTGTGTGGATCACCATTAGAGGCAAGACAATTGTGCTGCTATGATTTGATAAGTCGTAGTTGGTGTACAAAAGTTAAAACGAATAGCCAAGGAGGACTTCACCAAAGAAAGTAGACTTTCAAGTATGTCAAAATTTCTCTTGTGATTTTTCTAGATTAGTTTCGATTAAAGTGATCCATGGGTTTAGGTATAAAAATTTTAATAATATTCCACGGCATATGGGTTATCTTAGTATGATTTAAATCCCTTACAGATGTGTGGATGTGTTAAGTGTTATTAACATGCCTTATGATACTTAGGCAATAATTTTAGGAACATATTTGAGGAATCGAAAGGTTTGATTATTAGATTGAAGTTTTGATCTTATGTTTGAGTTATATATGAATGATTTGAGTTTGTGGAAGAGATTTAGAATGAGTTTAGACTTCAAAAAGAATAATTTTTACAAATTTAGAGCTAAGAAGTCAATTCTAGTGCATAGAGGGTTAATCCTGTGAAGTAAAGAGTTAGGAAGTCATGCATTCTAGTCCAAGAACGACTATAGGCCCTTTATAGTCTATCCTTGGAAGGAAATATGGGAGAAATGCAAACATTTTGATCCAAGATCAACTATAGAATCTCCATAGTCGATACTTTACAGCACAATCGAATATAAACGGACATTCTGGTTTAGGATTGACTATAGACCCTTTATAGTCGATCCTATGAAGCAAAAATGGGTGCAATTTGTTGGTTCAAGATTGACTACAAACCCACCATAGTCTATCCTAGAAGCCTAATAAACCTAAAATAGGCTTTAAAGGCCCTAAAACTTGATTTTTCTTCATTTTTCTCCCACGCCTTTGTTCATTCACCATTTTCTCTCAAATATCACATTCTTCGAAAGTATCAAACTCCATCAACAAGTCCTGGATTCTAAGTGTTGGAGGTAAGGATTTCCACTTGCAGAAGCTTGATTTATGATTTTTATGTTCTCTTTCTAAAAACCCAAAACACTAACCTCTTATAATGATTTTTAAAGTTATTTATAGTGGATTAGAGTGCATTGGAGCTTGGGAAATGCTCCTAGAGGTAAGATTAAGCATTTTTGTCGATTGGTTTTCAATTTAATAGGTTAATAACTTAGATTTGATTTGGTCTAGCTTAAGTGAGATTTACCCTTTGAGTTTGATAAGGAATTTAGAGCTAAGAATTGTACAATTCAGCCCCTAAGGTATGGGTTTAGCTCATTATTAAAGGATTTGAGCCTATATGTTGGATTGTTAAAGATCTGGTTATTTTTAAAAAAGCTTACATTTTTCGAAATCTAGGATTTAAGTAGTTTTGTGATGTTTTGATATGTTTAAAGGGAGATTGAGTAACTTGGCCATAATTGCAAGCCGAAAGATAGTTAAAGCCTAAAGATCAAAGCTTCGTTGTGGATTACCTCTAATTTGTCACTATGAGTGGGGTTTACCTTTGAAAATGCATGCGATGCATCACACATAATAATATGCACTACCAAGGTACTAATTGTTTTTGATTGCTTTTGGGAAGCATGAGCTGTTAAACATCTAGGTGATGCATGATCTTAATGGCTTCTGGATATGTTATGACTAAGTTAGTGTGATGGTCATACCATGATGTGGGATTAGATTGTCCAAATGTTGATGACATATTGATGCATGATTTGATGTGAGAATGTTTATGTATATGTGGCTATTAGTCCATGACTAATTTAAAATGAGATTGTGGGTGCATTGTGGCCAATGAGCCATGACTATTGAAGCATAATTGCTCGAGTATGTGAGGCCACACATTCTTATATTTGATGAGAATTGTTTATGTATGTGAGACCAAAAGGACCGATAAAGTGATATGACATTATGATTTATGAATTATTAAGCAACTTAGAACTTTAACAAGCTTATAGACAATATAAGTTCAATAAATGTGATTTGTGATATGCTGTAGAGATGTGGATAGCTAGAAACATAATGGCCTCATTGTGGATTTGTGTTATGTCCAAGGGTTGAATTCCAGATGTTGATTTGACTTGAGGTTGAGTGGATTCCATTACCCTATGACTATGTGTGTGTGCTTGTAGGGATGATGGTAAGTAGAGATAATGGTATTACTCTCACTTGTGAGTCTCACTAACAGTGCCATGATGCCACCTGTTGGGAGATTACTTTGTGCAATGCCACCTATAGGAAATTCCTCTAGGCAATGTTGAGCATCGGGAGATTAATCCAATTCATGATATGATTCTCCGTTAGCTATTTCAGCTTTAGGCGGGATTTGATTCTCCACCCGTTACTTTGGCATGTGCATGACTTGTGCTCCACTTGTGGCTTTACCTTCTGTGTGATTTGTTTCTTTTTTGACTAGCCATAATGTGTAATTTGACTATGTTCAGGGGAGGGCCTTTCGTTGATTTGATTTGTATACGACATGAGATAGCCTCGGAGAGGCATAGATAAACATGGTATGAATTGATATGATGCTCTAGTGATTAGAGTGTGCCATGGAGAATGATTAAATGACTTTGATTGGCTTTGATGGTCAGCATAATGATGTGTGTGATGATCTGTAGAGATGTTGGGGATGATGATATGCTTCCATATTAGAGATTTAGGGCTAATAATATGCCTTATATTTGGAGATGCTTGTTAATTGATGTGGATGCACTAAGAATGCAATGTTTATGATGTGTTTAATACATGTATATAATTCTGATTATTTGTACCACTCACTGAGTATTATAGTACTCATTCATATTTGTACCATATGTAGATAAATTGGCTACTAGACATTATGTGGCAAGGGTCATCTATTGATCGATCGATTTTAGCATCTAATAGGTCCCCATTTTTGGTCACTCTCCAAAGTCTGTCACGGGCTTCTGCATATGGTTGGCTTTAGTGTATGTAGGCACATTGAGCCATATGAACTTGTATAAGTGTTGTTACGTACAAACTTGCCTTGAATGGTCAATGTATGGCCTTCAGATATTGTATGAATTTATATGCTAGGGACAATGACTTTTGTTGAACTTAAATTTGATTTCTTGAATATTTGGTTATGAACTCCCTTGGCTATGTTCTATAAGAGTTTGAACTCTGAGGCTTGTACGAGTCTAGTGGACTTACTTGCTGGGCTCATGCACCAGTCATGGACCCCCGGTTAGGTCGTCACAAATGTTCGATTAACTATTAGACTCATAATCATTGGTCTAGTCAAATCTGACAAGCCCACTTAATATCTTAACATGTTCTCGAGCACTCATACAGTAAACTCATATAGACTGTCTACTTATGGATGCTAAGCCATACTTAAGATCCTAATCAGACATATAAGGCACTTATTCTAGCCTTTTTCCAAACCAATTAATAATTGATGCCCCCTTTGAGTCTGCACATACACATGGGATACATCCAAGCGGAGTTTTAAATAGTTCATTGGGATAGTCAACCAGCCCTTCAAATAATTCATATGCCTCATTTACTAGCATGGGCCTTGGCCATCTTTCCACTATTTCCATTTACTAGGGTCCACTTGTACACCACCTTTAGACATCACAAACTTTTCCAAAGCCAATATTGCTTAATCAAAATTCATACTAAGGACTTGATATATTAGTGCTCTTTAAGCACCTAAAGTGCAATTCTTGTGCATTTCACATATCCTTCCAAACTCTTTAACATCGGCCATAAGCATGACTACAAATTTGTCTAATTGTCCTTTCCAACGCTTATCATTAACAATCTCAAAAAGCATAAATTCTAATAAAAAACTATCAACAAATCAAAAGTATCAAGAACAACCAAAATCTACCACAAATATATTTATAAATTTTAAGAGAAGATAGAACTAACTTGAGAAAAGTTGAAGCCCAATTGTTTGTTGAAAGTTTTGAAGTTTGAATGGGTTTTGTGGGGTTAAGAAGCAAGATTCTTGAGAAATTTGGAGAAGGTATGGAGATTTTAAGGAGAAAAAGAGTTATTGTGGAGTTGGAAAACTACAGAGAGAATTTGATTTTTTTGGTGGTTAATGAGGGATACTTGGAGTTTAAATAAGGAAGAGAAGGGCAACAAAAACTTGGTGGGCTATTAGGCGTCACGGTGACTTTGTCTCGCGTGAGGGGGATTCTTGATCTTTTAACGACGCTGCGGTGCTCATGCTCTTAAAGGAGTTAGTTTTCATAGGACTAGCACTGCAGCGTTAGCCTATAGGCACCAAAATGCCCATGTGGCTAGTTTTCCACTGGCACGACGCTATGGTGCTACTAATTTTTTAAAGCCTACAAAAAGAGTAAATAAAACATTAAATTAGTAATCTAAATAAATAAATAGAGGAAATGAAATAAAAATAGATTGAGTTTAGAATGCTTGGATTGCCTCTTAAGAAGTGCTTGATTTATAGTATTTAGCTTGACTTTGTTTACACTCAATCTGCATCAAAGAGTGAAATTGAAGATTTGTGGCATTCGATTTTGCCTCTCTAATAGTGCTTGAGATGTTGACCATTCACCTTAAATGTCTTGTTTTCTTTCGATAATTCCACCGTTCCATGGGGAAATACTCTCGTCACAATGAAAGGTCCTGATCATCTAAACTTAAGCCTACCCAAAAATAATCTCGATCGAGAGTTCTAATATTTTTTGGATGGACAGAATCTTTACCAAAATTCTTTTGATTTCTTTATTTGAAACTTTATCTTGGCCGCTTATTGGTGGGTGATATGTTGTGGCAATCTTATGTTTACCTTTGTATTTAGCAAGGAGTGCCTCAAAATACTTGTTGCAAAAGTCAAATCCTTCATCACTGATAATAGCTTTAGGTGTACCAAAATGAGTGAAGATATTTCTTTCAAGAAGTTCATCACCAATTTAGAGTCATTATTCTAGAATGCTGCAACTTCAACCCATTTAGACCCGTAATCAACAACAACTAAGATATACTAATTATGGTATGAAGGAATAAATGGGCCCATGAAGTCAATTTCCCACACATAAAAAATCTATACCTCTCAAATGTTGTTGAGAGGCATTTCATGCCTACATGAGATGTTGCCAACCTATTGACATCTATCACAAGTTTCAACAAAATAATGAGCATCTTTAAAATGAGTATGCTAATAAAAACTTGATTGAAGAACCTTAGTAGTAGTTCTTTGGCCTCCATAATGTCCTCCATAATCTAAAGAGTGACAATGATGCAATATTTTCTCAAATTTCTCCTTTGAAATATTTGATCCCCATATTGCTTAAACAAGAAAGGCTCATCCTAAACATAATTTTTGACATCATGCAAGAATTTTTTTTCTTCTGTTAGAGTTCAAGCTTGAAAGGAAAAGATTACTCATAATTTAGTTCACAAAATTTGCATACCATGGCAAAATTTTCTGTTTGTTCACATGAAACAATTGCTCATTTGGAAAGGTTTCATTAATCCACAAATTTATTAGCAGCTTGCGCCTCATTCTCCAATCTAGAAAGGTAATCTGCCACTTGACTTTTTATGCATTCTCTACCTCAAATTTCTAAATCTAACTATTGCAGCAAAAGTACTCATCTTATGAATAGTGGCTAGGCATCTTTCTTCTCAATCAGAAACTTGACGGCAGAATGGTCAGCATAAATAATAACTTTTATGCCCATAAGATAGGAGCATAATTTATCAAATGCAAATGGAATATCAAGCAACTCTTTTCCAGTGGTGGTGTAATTCAATTAAGCATCATTTAATGCTTTATTGGCATAATAAATTGGATGAAAAATTCTCTTTTCATTGGCTAAGGACTACTCCAACCACATAATAACTAGCATCACAGATGAGTTTAAAAGGAAGATTCCAATCTTGGGCTATGATAATAGTAGCAAAAACTAATCCCCTTTTCAGTGCCTAGAATGCTTGAAGACATGCATCATCAAAATGGAAATATATGTCTTTCTCCAAAAAATTGTAAAGTGGCTTGGAGATTTTAAAGAAGTCTTTAATGAAGTCTCTATAAAAACCAGCATGGGTGAGAAAATTCTAAATGCCGTTCCTCGATGTTGGAGGTGGAAGTTTCTCAATTGTCTTAATCTTGGCTATGTCAACTTCAATTCCTATACTAGTAACTCTGTGTCCAAGAAATTGGGATTAATTAACTTTAAGAAATTTAAATTGACTCTTATGAAATTCTTCTAAGTGTTAATTTACTCCCCTACTTTAGAATTAATTGAACTTTTAAATCAACAACCTGAATTTATGTAACACGCATATATTTGGTTCATTATCCTTATCACTTTATTTCTGGCCTTTCAATAGTTTCCTTTTGTCACCAACAACTTCTTTCTCATAATTCCCCTTAATAATCTTGTTTGTAACTCTTCTATCTCATTTTATCTTCATCTTATTTCCTGTATCTAGTTGTAAGTCTTAAGTGGTTCTAACATTCCAACAAGAGGAATTGTACACTCCATGTCAAGCACAATAAAATCTACTAGAAAAATAAACTTACTAACTTTAAACAAACCATCTTCCACTATACCATATGGATAAGTGAGAAATCGATCATCAAGTTGTAAAGTCACAGAAGTAGGGTTAATCTCCCCAAACCAATTTACCGATAAATTGATAACGACATCAAATTTATACTTGCACCCAAATTACATAAAGCTTTAGCAAAACATAAAGTAGCAATAGTATGTGATATTGTAAAACTACATGGATCTTTAAGCTTTAGTGGAAGCTTATTCTAAATTATGGTATTGCACTCCTTAGTAAGTGCAATAATCTCAAACTCATCTAATTTTCTCTTTTTATCTAAGATGTCTTTTAAAAACTTCACATAGCTAGGCATATTATCCAAAGCTTTAACAAAAAGAATATTAATATGAAGCTTTTTAAATACCTTAATAATCTCTAAAATTGATGGTTAAGCTTTTGGTTTTAGAAATGTTGAAAACAATGTGGACGTGGTTGTGAAAGATGCAATTGCGATTTTCCAGTTTAGATTTTTCACCAAAATTTTCAACCACAATTTCTTTTTCAATGTCAATTACAACTTCTTTTTCAGTAGACTTACCCGAATCTTCAAATTGCACATTACTACCGCTTACCTCTTTTTCACTTCTGAGTGTGATTGCCTTACAATACTCCTTACCTTCTCTTCTAGGATTGGGATAAGTATCACTAGGTAAAGCACCCTAAGTTCTATTATTAATTGCATTAGCTAACTGACCCATTTATGTATCAAGATTCCTAGGTGATGCTGTTGTTAGCTTTAAAATTATTATAGTTTTGAGTATGACAAAATGATCAAATTTGCTTGAACATTATTTGAGTGATCCTTGACAAGTTCTTGAAATGATTTAACTTCAATACATTTGTTCTTACATAGTTACAAGTTTGACTCTTCAAATTATTGAACTATATCTATAAGCTTGTATGACTTAAGTGTACAACTACTTATGATTCCCATTCATTGAAGTTTGAGTTAAAGGTTAAAGGAAAATCTAGATGCACTCATTAAGGGGGAGTTTTGAATATCATTTTTAATGATAACATAAAAAGAGAGAAATAAGACTAAATTAAATAAAGTTTGATAGGTCTTCATGTTTAATTTATGCGTGTGATGCTTAGTTATTGTTTTGTTGAATATTATGTGCTAGTTATTATGGATATTCAATATATCTTGCTTAGCTACTATGGATATTGTATACCTTGTTTAGCTAATGTGGATGTTATAAATATTTTATTACAAATTTTTAAAGAAAACTATATGCATTAAGTAAAGGGGAGAAACTCATTATGCATAAAGATTTGAAGCATTCATATTGAACGTAGACATTGCACTATTAATCTAGGAGTGTTTTGTCCTTATCAAAAATAAGAGAGAGAAAAAATATTGACTCCATGTGTTTTTTATGGTAACAAAACATTCTCATTCTTTAGTGACTAATTATATTATTTAAATGTGTAGGAGAAAGCTTAAATTTATAAATATATTTGGTATTTGAAAGAAAGTCAAGATGCACGTTTAGTTACAAAATGGGTTAATTAGTTAAACAAGTAAAAAAAAAAGAGCTTTAATGAAGATAGATTAGTCTTAACTGATTAACACAAATCTTTAATCAATTAAAGAAATTCTGGGCACTACACTAAGGACAAACAAAAAGGTCTTAATTGGTTAACACAAGATTTAATTAGTTAAGTGGGTGCTGGATACAAACAAAGGCCTCTTAGTTAGTTAACTAAGGGAATTAGTTAACTAATATCCAAAAGTGAAGATCCAAAATAATGGCAGTAAAATTAATGAAAAACAATTCAAGAAGTCTCGAATGACTAACATATCTTATGGTTGTCTAAAGGAAATGGAAAATCAACGTTACCAAGCTAAAAGAAGAATTAATCAAACAAAGAACAGTTGGTGAAGTTGGTTGCTCTAGAAACAGTAAACTCTTAATCAGTTAATGTCTTTCTTAACTGATTAATAGAGTAAAGCAAACTACGACACAGAGAAGACTTAATCGACTAAAAAGTATAATTAACCAACTAAAAGCTCACTGTCAAAAAATTTGAATGTAAGCACAAAAAAACAAAATAACGGTAAAAAACGGCTAGTTTCTATCTCTAAGGGCCAAAAGTAATTTTTTTAAAGTATTTAAAGCCTCTCCAATAGTAAAAAATCACATAGCTTTATAAAGTGATTTTGAGCTTAAAAGACTAAAAACCTTCTCTTTACACTTATATTTCACTCTCATCCTTTGAAAAAGTGTTTAAGCATAACTTTGTACATATCAGATCAGCTAAATGATCAATTGTACTACATCTTTTCTCTATTTTTTGTTCACTTAGAGTGTGAGAGACACTCTAAGGGGTTAGATCAAGATTAGGGCACCTTGGTTGTTGTTACAAGTTCTAACTTAGCCTTAGAAAAGTTAGTTTTTGGTTTTGGTTGATCTTGTGAAAATCATTTAGAAAAGTTATGGTTGAGCTGAACCACTATAAATCATTGCGTTTTGTCTACTTTCTTTTATCTTCTTCTTACTCTTAGCACTTAAATCATTCCTCCAACAAGCTTTAAACTTTCATTGTCAAATTCCTTTAATCAGCTCTTTACTTGGAAAGATTTTTTGTGTCATTCCAAAGTTGGTATTCACCCTAGTCTAGCACGCTCTTTGGGACCAACAGTTGCTTGACTCTGGATGATAATTTCATTCTTAGTCATGTACTGCATAAACATCTATTTCATAGTTGGCTTTTTCTTAACCAAAGGAGCTTTAGTTTGTGATGGAAAACCAAGAGAAAATTTTGGCTTTACTATTGAAGAGGATCCTTAAATGTTATCCCATGAGAAGTTAAGATGATTCCTCTAACCAGGATTGTAAGTGTTGGAATACACAAGAAACAAGGTTATATTGATGGTAAACACTAACAGATTGTCAACAGAAAGGAATCATGCGTATTATCGACAGATTACCGATCAAATATTAACAAGACTGATTTTGTCGATTATCAGTTGGCAATGCATTCTTGCCTATTTAAATCCAAAGGTGCAAAAATTATCAATTAAAATAACTGGTTGATAATGCCTATAATGATAAAATTTACCAACAAAATTTATCAATGAAATTTTTATCAATAAAAATATCAATATACCAATGAAATTACTCCGTTTTCTCTTCACTGGTTTCTCTGCCTCTCTCATGCTAACCCACATTTGCCTCTCTTGTGCTAACCCACCTCTACCTTTCTTGTGATGACCACAAACACACTTCTGCCTATCCCATGTTAACCCACCTTTCTTTCTCCTCGTGCTAAGTCACATCTACCTCATAGCTACCGATTAAAGCCTCCCAAACTTTGTCGATCATTGACCCAACCCCTCTTCATGGAGATTTAAGCTAACCTAGCCTCTCACCCCTCCACCAACAAATTTAAGCACAGGTTTGTCTTTTTTTCTTTTGTTCTGAAGCTTTTTCCCCTTGTTTATTGCTTGTTTATTGACTGAAAGTCTATTGTTACTGGTTTGTTGCAAGCCTTAGTTCTTTAAGTGTTATTCTTAAAGCTTATCTGTTGTTTAAATAGTAAAAAATTTTGTTTTGATTGTTCTAAAAAGTAGCAAGATTAGAAACTTAATTGATAAGCTGAACAAACTTTATTATGCTCAAATCTTTTGTGTTTACATTTTCTTTATCTAAATGTTCTTTAGCTATTAATTTATTTTCTATTAAGTAGTAGAAAGTTGTTCCAATCTTCTGCATTTATATAACTTATTTCTTCTTAAACTTTTTGGGTTTCATGTTTGAATCCATCAAACTCAAAAATTAAAAACTTAGCAATTCAATTTTAAAAAGAAAAATAAAGTAGAGGAAAATTCATCTTGTAAATGTCTCAAGAAAAGAATAAGAAAAATTTACTTGATATGGAACATAGTAGATAATTCTTGTAATCTTGTCTTCCTTTAAAGCTTAAATAATTTTTTTGTTAATGTTTAAAGGCATTAATCAGGGAGGATAACATTGGAAATGGTCTTATGATTAAAATTGGGGCAATGAAAGCTTTTAATTTCTCTGAAATTTTGTTCAATTTCATAAGACTTTAACTACATCTAATAGTTAATGGTTTAGTATGCTACATCGTTACAAAGTCACCAAGGTAAATTGCTAGAACAATGGATGACAAAACAATAGATGACTACAAATCTGATATCAATATTCAAAAACACAAAGTTGGTGATCTTCTAACTTTGTAATTTCCCTCAATGTTTCTATTTATTCTTTCACACTCTATCCTTACAAGCTTTTATGTAGGAGTAAAATGTGAATTGGGCAACAAGCAACCATGACTTGTGTAACACTCCTAATTTTAAGTATACACCAAGTTAAGTAAGAATGATGTATTTTATATATATATATATATATTAAGTCTCGAGGACTTTGATGATATGCCAAATATGCCAAGTGTAAGGGGATATGCATATTAACACTTAAGCAAATTTTTATGGAATTATGTGATACATCCCAGAGTTTGAGGTTTTCATTTAAGACAAATGTTAAATTTAGGAATATATGTGCAGGAAACGTGAGATGTGAAGGTTATTAGGATTTTAATTTAAGTAGGAATGAATTTGGGGTGTTAGGCTTGGATTTTTGAAGTTCATAAAGATGAAAATATATCTACAAGGCAAAATGTATCGATACATCTCCCAATGTATCGATACAATCTTGGCAAGATGAACAATATAAGGGGTACAAGGGATTTTCTATCGATATGTTCAAGAATGTATTGAAAGATTTGAATGAGGATGAAGATCTATCGATACATTGTCTAAATGTATTGATGGATTTAAAGCATAGAGCACCCAAGGGGAAAAGTATCGATAGATCCCTTTATTTATTGATATATTTTGGGTAATGAGCATCCTACTTGATTTTTATCGATACATTGCCTCATGTATCAATAGATTTTGTTGAAACCATTGCAAATGTATCAGTACATTTTCAAATGTATTGATACATCACTTGGTATTGGCAAAAATAAAAAGAGTTTTGGGTTATCTACTTATTTAAAACAAACCCTAACTCTCCCCCCTCTCTCTCTACCACTTAAAAAACCCTAACCCCAAATGAATTTTTGGCACCATGAAGAGTAGATTGGAACTTGGGAAATGCCTCTAGAGGTAAGATTAAACATTTTTACTGATTAGTTTTTGATTTAATCGGTTAATAATCTAGAAATCCAATTTTTCTAGCTTGGGTGAAATCCCCCTCAATTTGTTGGAATACAGAGCTTAGATTTGTACAATCTAGCTTCCAAGGTATGGGTTTAGCTCATTATTAAAGAATTTGAGCTTGCATAAAGGATTGCTAAGAAATGGGTTATTCTTGGAAAATTGGATAATTTCAAAAGCCAGGAAATAATTATTAATTTGATGTTTTGATGTGTTCAAAGGGGAAAACTGAGGCTAGTGATGCATTTGTGAGTTCCAAGATGATTTGAGGTTAGAATTGAGATTGGTTGTGGAAGAGGCTCTGATTGTCACTATGAGTGGGTTTAATCAAAATGCATGTGATGGGTGACGCATTGAATAATGTGCTACCATGATACTAGAGTAATTTGTATCTATATAATTACTTGGCTGAATGTACCTAGGCTAGAGAACAATGTGTGTGTGTGTGTGTGTGTGATTATATATGTTATGTTTTTTGCCTTAATGAGAGCCACATGGTGGCTTATGTTGTTTGAGCCTAGACTAGAAGGTTCAATGAATATGGTGAACCTCATAGAAGATTATATGCACTTTATGCCTTAGAGAATTGTAGGTACCTAGATGAGACATTGAGCTAGAGATGTTTGAAACTTATAAAGAATGATCTCTTATGTGAATTGTTGTATACATGACACCCAAGGCATGATGGCCTTAATGATGGATTTGTATTCTGTTTGATGGATGAATTTTGGATGTGTATTTGATTTGAGATGGAGTGGAGTCTTACTCCTTGAGACTTTGATATGTGCTTGTAAGGATGGTGGTAAGTAGGGATAGTGGTATTAATCCCACCTGTGATTCCCACCTGTAGTGCTTTGTTGCCATTTGTCTAAAATTACACCAAGTGATGTCATCCATTGGGAGGCTACTTCGGACGATGACTTTGATTCTTCACTCGTTGCTTTTGCACGCACGCAATTTGATTCTTCGTTAGTGGCTTAACCCTGAGTGTGATTTGACTCCACCGGTTGGCCATCGTGTATGATTTGATGATGTTTCAAGGAAGACCCCTTGATGATTATGATTTAAGTTGTGAATGAATTGACATAACCTTGGCTAAGCTTAGATAGATTTGAATTTGATATGGTACTCCAACAACTAGAGTGTGTCATGGAAAATGACTTTCAATGGCTTAAAGGATAAAACTAGTGATATGTATGAAAATTAGAGACTCCTTAGGGATGACTGATATGCCTTTAACTTTAGAGATAATTGTTAGAACATGGGACTACACTACATTAATATATTTTTACATCCCGCACTGAGTGTTAAATGACTCACCCATTTGTTGTACCATGTGTAGATAAATAGGCCACTAGACTACATGGCAAAGGTTGTCTAGTGAGAGATCAATTTTGGCAACCAATAGGTTCCTAACTAACATGTCCACTTTGCTGCGTTTCTCATGAGCTTCACTCTATATTTAGTTTGATATGTATGTGGGAACATTGTGTGATCTGAACTTGTGTTAAGGGTTGTTAATACGAACCTAGTTTGAAGACCAATGTATGGCCTTATGACTATTATGTATAAACTATGTGCCAAAGGGCAATGCTATGTATTTGAATTTAACATATTATATGAATATGTGAACTTGAGAAACCCTTCGCTATATTTGAATGTTTTGAATTTTAAAGCTTGATCAAGTCTTGCGAGCTTTACCTATTAGGCTCATGCATTGGTCACGGACTCCCGAGTTTGAGGTCATGACAAAGTTGGTATCAGAGCATAAGTTTACAATGTCTTAGGTCATTTATATATGTTAGTAGAGTGTCAGGATTAGTGTAAAGCCTTGTTCATGGTTTGTGACTACAGTAAGAATTATAAGTAGAAGGTTGCATAGACCTCAAACTCTCAATAATCTTACCCATGAATGTTTGAAATTTTGAATTTTGAACATAGTATTGTTTTATCTTAGTACAAGATGCCGTTTAAGTCGATAGCTACCTCAAGGGCTACAAGAGAGCAAGATGCCCTGAATAAGCCTATGGAATAACCATAAGTGTCCTTGTCAAGGAACTGTGGCAGAAGTAAAGTAATTAGATTCACTTGAAATAAGAAACCCAAAAACATGTATACAAGTCACGAGAATATGGGAGTTGAAATTGACTACCCCACAAGAAGATGTGTCACCCTGAAAGTTATGGCAGCAAGTCTACAAAGTTTGGCTAATGAGTTGTAAAGTTTCGTAGTAAAGGACAAGTATAATCTAAAAAATGGGTTGACTCTAGTTTGCAAGATTCAAACTATGTGCCTTAGTGTGAACATTAGAGAGAAGCTATTGAGGTTACTTTTGCAGATTTTATGAAGTTAAACCCCTTATCTTTTATTGGGTCCGATGCGGAGGAAAATTCATAGAGGTTTTTGGAGGATATGGAATGCATTTGTTACCCTTTATGATGTTCTACGCATTGATTAGTGGAATTTGTGGGATTTAGATGAAAAGTTATGGCCAGAATATGGTTTATCTCCCTCAATAGAAGTACACCATCAAAGTCGGCTCCAATAACATGGGAGGAATTTGTCCAAGCTTTTCTAGATCACTTTTTGCGTAAAGCGTGAAAGATGCTAAGGCACATGAGTTTAAGACTTTGGTATAGACCCTGAACATGACAATGATGGAGCATGATGTTCGCTTCACCTAATTCTCTAAATATGCTCCTGATTTGGTCTAACTAAGCAAAAGAGGATCAAAAGCTTTATAAAGGGGCTAATGAGTCTTGTTTAGAGTTGCCACCCAGAGGTTTGCCTCCTATGTGGTGGTATGCATATGGCCAAAATGATTGAAACCAAGAGATTAGAATCCAAAATAAAAAGGTAGGGTTCAAAGAGCTCGATCCCAAGGCCAACAGGGCAATAGGGATTCTGGGATGACTAGGAGTATGATATTTATATACCATAAAAGTCGAGAGAGAACCACTCCTACGCTAAGCCACCTGGAAAGAGTATTCGTTCAGCCTATTTTTTGATGAGAACAATCTAGTGGAGCATCTAACTTCAACCCCAAACAAAAAGGTGTTTCATGTAGTTACTGTGGGATAGCACATGGTGGACCATGCCACAGAGCAGTTGGGTTATGCTTTGGATATTGCCAATTTGGGCACTTGATAAGAGATTGCCTAATGTAGAGACAATCAGTAATGGTTAACCACAGATATGTGAGACAAGTTGCAACTACCCCGCCTAAAATGACATCGACTGAGAAGAATGTCAAAGGCAACAAAGGCAGAGGCATGGCCTTATCAACTTAAGGTAGATCGACACAATCAAGTAATGAAAGCAAAGGTCAAGTATTGGTGTGTGCTCTCACATTGCAAAATGCTCAGACTTCTAATGCAGTGGTCACAAGTACACTTCCTATTTGTGGTACCGAAGCCTTAATTTTATTTAATCCTAGATAGACACCATCTTTTGTGTCCCCACACTTTGTGCCAAAGTGGAATAAGTTTTGTTGCAATATGAAAGAACCTTTAATTGTGACTATTCCCTTATAGGAGTCATTTATGGCCGAATATGTGTATAAGTCTTGTGTGGTCTGCATCAAGGGCAATGACATGCTAGTCGACTTTGTATTGCCATTAACTTTGGATTTTGATGTAATCTTGGGCATGGACTAGTTAGTGTCTGGTTTAGCTAAGGTAAATTGCTACAGCAAGCTGGTGAAGTTTAAGTTTTTGGTAAAACCTTCACTTGGGAATGACAGCTGTAACACCTCGTACCCTTGTATAGAAGTCAATACGACCTTATCAATAGGACGAGGGTCAATTGATGCTAATTTAAGTGCAAAAGAGTGGAGACGGGTGAAAAAGAATATTTTGGAATAAAGTATTCTATACACAAGAGAATAATAATAATAATTTTAACAAGGATGAAGTAACAAGTTAAAAGGCGATTTGGACCTGAACCGGCACAAAGTGAGACACTTTGGGGGCCAAGGAGACAAGTGGAGAATTTTAAAATAAAAGAATATTTTATTAATAAAATATTATTAAAAACTTAATATATTATCTATTATCGAAATTAGTCATGAAGAAGGAGTAAAGAACTAATCTAAATGGGGAAGAAGAAAAAGAAAGAATTTTGAAGAAAAACGATTTAAGTAGGGCCCACGTGCCTTTATTTAATAAAGTAAAATAGGGCAAATATATGTTTAACTATTTTGGTGCTACCTTGGTGAAGTTTGAATTGGATATTTTATTTGTACAAGTGTAAAGGAAGAAAGATAGAAGGAAATTAAAATCAAAAAAATGATTGAAGGACCAAATTGTAAAGGATGAAAAGTTTAGAGGGTTGAATGGTAAATAAGGAAAAGTTCGAGGACTCACATGTAATTTCAACATTTGAAGTTAAATGGAGAATGACTAATTAAGAAAAATTAGATTGTGTGGGAGGATGGAAGATGCATGTACCAAAAGCTATTACAAACAATGATATGCATGCAAGAATGTATTTGTAGTGGGGAACATGTGGGACCCCCACCTGTGATAAATAAAAAGGTATAAGACAAATGAATAAAATGACACATGCTTGTGAATTTTTTTAAGTTAATAGAATGCATGGAGGATTTATACATGGTGGACACTTGGTGGCAATTTTGGACTAGAAGAAAAGAAAAGTATATACATGTAATGTTATTGGCTAAATGGGAGGCCAAATGAGAAATAAAGTGGGAGAATACATGAAAGACTAGTGGACAAAAGTAAGGTCAATGGATTGAAAAAGCATTAAGAATTCATGAAGATAGATTAATGAATGGAAGGATAATGAAGGGTTAATATTTAACCAATGTGGAGGAAAGGAAATTGGTGCATGAAAGCCCATTGGTTGGCAAAATGGCCAAATGAAAATAAAAGGTGAATGTGTGCATGTATTGTGACTGATTAAATGGGTGGCCATATAAATACCAAGATTTGAGGGTAAAAGAGAAAAGTGAATAAGCTTTGGTGAGACTTAAGAGCCGACCATTTAGAAAAGAAAAGAAAGAAGATAAAGCTTGAGAAGTTCCACCCAAGAGGAAGAAAAAGAGAGAAATGTGGGAAAAGCTCAAGTTGTGAGGGTTTAAGAGAAACCGTAAGGTTTCCTCCCTTTATCTTGTAGATTTGTCCTATTCTATCACTTAAAGAGTCTTCAACATTCAAGAGAGAAGTCGTGGAGTGTTGATGGAAGTGTTAAGCTTGGTTTCAAGATGCAAGAGAAATAAGGTAAAAATTGTGGTTTTAACTTGAATGATCTTTGAAAATGGGTTGGTAACTATAAGAAATGTTTTGTGGTAGCAAAGATTAGCTTGATTGGAGAGGATTTAGTGACATGCAAGCTATCAAAATAGTGGATGCATGATGGATTCAAAGTGAAAGAGAAACGGTAAGCATAATATTATGTTTTAAGGCCATGGTTGGTAAAACTTTTGAAGAAATATTTGTGCATGATGTTGGCTGCTTGGTGATTGGAGCATTGGAAGAATATTGAGGTTGCATGTAAGATCCAAGCCATCACAAAGGTAAGGCATGCAATGTGAAATGATTGTGTGATGTGTTGAGTACGGTTAGGAAACAATTATGCTAGTTGAAAGTTTAAAAATGAAATTTGTGGACATGTGTTGTTTTGAAAGATTTAAAAGGTTAAAAACATTGGTGTAACATGAAAGGAGATTAATGTTGTGCTTAGTGGCAACTTGTTAAATGTAAATAATGGTGCACATAAGCTTGGAAATTACTTGGTGAAATCGGATTTATAGTTGCTGCCATATATGTGATTACTAGTATGAAAATAATAGTTTGAACATAACAAATGTTATTAGGAGACATGGGTGTTTAAAGTCATAAACAATTGTCTAGTTTATGTAATTCAACGTTTACACTAAGGATTAAGTGTAAACGGTTATCCCTTAAGAATAAGAGACAAAAGTATAGAATATATTGGCAGCAAAACTTATTAATGTATTGGATTGAAATGATGTCGGGAAGTGACAAAGCAAGGATTATTGTCGCAAGCATAAAGTAAGCATTTGAGGAAATGTTAGTGACAAAGTCATATTCCGCCATTGTAAGGTAAGTATGGTTTATTTCAAAAGTTCCATAAACTATATATTGATATGCGTTTAATAAGCGTTGTCGATTTTCTTTAAATGCAATTGAAGATAGCATGAGTTGTTAGCCTTGATAGGTGATTTTTAAATGGATTTGTAATAAATTATACTGTTTTTGTGGAAAGTATGAGCTGGTAGAAACAATAGGCAATTGTGGATGCAAATGGATTTGGAAGTTATTGTGTATACTATATATATATACACACACACATATATCTAAAGTGTTTTAGAATCCAGGAAACAAGCCTTTTTGAAATGTTTTATATAAAAAATCGTGCCTTGTATCTTTGTGTGACGTGCATAATTAAATGCACTTGTCAAATGGTTTAAATGCAAATTTTTGACAGCCAGCTTTAATCCGAACTTTATGCAAATGATTACACCATTCATTTTATTGTAAAAAGCAATTTGAAAGGTTATCTAACCTAGTTTTCAAATGATTTAAAGAAAAAGTCTTGGAAACCTTGATTTGGCTTTGAAAAAGATTTTGACAAACCAAAAGCATCAAGATTAGATCGAATGTCACATAAAGATAGTGTGACCCTTGTGCACAAGTGAGCTATAGCTAGAGAACCTTTGGGTCACCGACGGGCTGTTGGACATGGCTGCGGCCATTGTCTATGATTTATAAATTGCAAGGCCACGAGTTGGTATATGTAACTAAGCCACAAGTTGATATACGTGGTTACGACCACTTGATTTCTCCAATGTCTGCCAACATCTTCAAAACTGTCATGGCTATGGGAATCTGATGGGGGAGGACCTCACGGATTGTTATTCATGGAAGTGGGTCTACGGATTGATTATTATGATGACTACCTACACGAGAGCCTTGAGAGTTTTTAGATTCATACTCTTTTGCATGGTGGAGAGTTAATGTTTTTCTACGACTCCCTTACTTGAATGAAAGCTTTCAGTGCTTATATGTTTGACCTGCCACTCATTTTGGGAGCATGCGTACTTTTATACAGTTGTTTCTATTTTTGTTAGAAAGAGATGATCTCAGTGACTAAATTTATTTTGCTACTCTTATTTTCAGCATTTTTTTGCCAAGAAAAGTATTGCATTATGATTTTATGACATTATTTTTACAAGGCACAAGTACCTTACTTGTGATTTGGTTTTATAAGATTATCATTTTATATTCTAGTTTTATTATTCAAATTATCTACTTTAAGCTTGTTTTCCATCTACACCCTGTTCACGAAGTCGATGATCACTGAGTCTGTGAGACTTACTCCCTTATCTCCTTTTGTAGATAGTGATCGGTCTAGTGTGCATTCATCGATGTTTATTGTCCACCGTAGATAGGTAAAGGCATCTCATAGCACTTATTTTGAGTGATCTGTAGTGTAACTTTCTTTTGGAAATAGACATTAGTCTCAATGTAAATGTATAATTAGAGATTTTAAATTATAATGTATTCTTACAATTATTGTGAATAAAGGTTAAGATGACTTATTATGACTTTGGTTCAAATCTTATTGTAAAGAGTTATACAGTTCAACGTAATTTCATAGATTGATGGCATAAGTATGAAGTAATAACTAAAGTTTTAATTAAGACATGTTTAGAACGTAGTGGATTCTCCTGCAAGACTCGAACACTGATAACGATCGAGGAGTGGTCATTACAACAGCTTGATGTTCAAAGGCATTGTGTTGGATATAGCCACTAGACAAATACCATGACAAGAAGGCCAAGGGTATTTAGTGTTGACAGAAGATGTTTCGATAAATAAAGGGATTGTGGATAGTGTACCGGTAGTAGGTGAGTGTTTGGATGTATTTCTAAAAGAATTACTTGGATTACCTCTCGAGAGGGAGATTGAATTTTGTATTGATCAGATTCTGAATATGAAGCCAATATCCACACCCCTTTATCGAATGGCACTTGCTGAATTACAAGAGCTTAAGGGGCAATTGGAAGATTTATTGAATAAAGGTATTATCCGCCCTAATGTTTCACCTTAGGGAGCTCTGGTGCTATTCATTAAGAAGAAAGATGGTAGCTTTCGATTGTGCATTAACTAATGGAAACTTAATAAAGTGACAGTAAAGAATAAATATCCACTCCTAAAGATCCATGACTTGTTTGATCAGTTGCAGTGTGCTTTTCAAAGATTGATCTACGCTCAGGATATCACCAATTGAAAATTTGGGAAAGCAATATACTCAAGACACTATTTCGCACACGTTGCTGGCATTATGAATTTAGACTCACCAATGCACTTGCAGCATTTACAGACTTAATGTACAGAGTCTTTCGGGTGTATTTGGATAAATTTTGTGGTCATGTTTATTGACAGCATATGGTATATTCCAAAAGCTTGAAAAAACATGCACAGCATTTGAGGATCATGCTTTAGACTTTGAGAGAGCATCAGTGGTATTCTAAGCTTTAAAAGTGTGAATTTTGGTTGAATAAAGTTAGTTTCTTGTGACACATTATGTCTAAGCAAAAGGTGCAAGTTGATCACAGTAAAGTAAAAGCTATGGAGAATTGGCCAAGGCCGACATCTATAATGGAAGTTAGAAGTTTTATGAGTTTAGATGGATATTACAGACGTTTTATATAGGACTTTTCTAAGATCGTATCCCCTTGACAAGACTAACTCAAAAAGAGTTAAATTTAACTAGTTTGATGCATGTGAAGCCCATTTTCAAAGGCTTAAAACTTGTCTCACTTTTGCGTCAGTGTTGAGCTTATCATGTGGATCTAGAGGCTATACCAGGTATTGCGTTACATCACGAATTGGATTGGATAGCATGTTGATGCAACATGCTACAGTTATAACATACGCCTCCTGGCAATTAAAAATGCACAAACAGAACTTCCCTACGCATAACCTAGAGATGGCAGCAATGGTGTTCGCTTTAAAATTATGGCGCCATTATCTTTATGGTGAGATATGCAAAATATGTACCGATCATAAGAGTTTGAATAATATAATTCAACAAAAGGATTTGAATCCAAGGCAGCATAGGTGGTTAGAGTTATTGAAGGACTATGGCTACACCATACTCTACCATCCCAGCAAAGCGAATGTTGTAGCAAATGCTTTAAGCAAGAAGTTGATGGATAGTTTAGCACATTAACAATAAAAAGACAATCTTTGGTGTAGAGTTTGTGTGTTTTGAGCAATATGGGTGTACATTTTGAGGTCAGTAATTCAAGTGCCTTGTTAGCGTATTTTAGAGTCTGATTGATGATTTTTGATCAAATTAAAACTGCCTAAGATCAAAATGAACATCTAGTGAAAATATTTGGGGACATACACAACCATAAAGTTAGAGACTTTATTTACAGCATTGACGGTTTAATGAGATATCGATCACAAGTTTACGTGTTGAATACAAATGGTTTGAAGAATGAGATTTTGGAAGAGGCTCATGTCGCAACCAATACGATACACCTTAGAGCCACCAAGAAGTATCATGATTTAACTTTGATGTATTGGTGGCTAGGATTAATAAAAGACATGGCAGAATATGTCTCTCAGTGTTTGACTAGTCAACAAGTGACGGCTGAACATCATAGACCATTAAGACTATTACAATCGTTACCATACCTGAGTGGAAATGGGAACATGTAGCCATACTTGTTGTAATGAGTTTACCACGAGCTAGGGTGGCTATGATGCCATTTGGGTGATAATCAATCGGCTAACTAAGTCAACTCACTTTTTGTCATCAAGACCCAGTATAGAGCAACTCGGTACGCTTAAATTTATATTAACGAGATTGTGAGGCTACATGGTGTTCTTGTAATGATAGTGTCTAACAGAATATCACAATTCACTAGTTAGTTTTAGAGAAAATTACAAGTGGCCTTAGGCATAAGATTAGATTTTGGCACGACCTTCCACCAACAGAAAGATGACCAATCTGAGTGCGCCATTTAGATGCTCAAGGATATGTTGAGTGATTGTACTCAATTTTGGAGTTTAATAGGATTATTACTCACCTTTGGCCAAGTTTGCTTATAATAATAGCTATTAAGCCATGATATGGCTTCGTATGAGGCTTTTTATACGTAAATATGTAGACCATTTATTGTTAGCTTGAAGTTGGGGAGCAAAAACTCTTAGTGTCAAAGATGGTCCAAGAAAATGAGTGAGGCATCCATATAATCCAAGAAAGGATGCTAACAACTTAAAATCGCCAGAAATCCTATGCCGATAATGGGCACAAACCCTTAGAATTTGAAGTTCGAGATTATGTGTTTTTAAAAATCTCACCAACAAAGGGAGTTAAGAGATTCAGGAAGAAAGGGAAGTTAAGCCCTAAATACATCGAACTTATTAAGGTGCTGTAGTGCATTGGTGTTGTTGCTTATTACTTAGCACTATTGCCAAATTTGTCTGATGTTTATCTTGTTAACCATGCTTATAAATTTTGTTCCCAATCCTTCACATGTGCTACGATATGATGAAGTCTAGATATAAAGAGGACTTAGTTATAAAGAGTAACCTGTAGCTATATTAGATCGACAAGTTTAATGGCTTCACTCCAAGGATACGGTGAGAGTATCATGGCAAAGCCATTCTGTTGAGGAAGCTACATGGAAACTTCAAGAGGAAATGTGAGGGAAATATCCCCATCTTTTTGAGGTTTAGTATATGTTTTAACTTATGGTGTATAACTAAATTCGGGGATGACTTTCCTATAAAGAGGGGAAAATGTAACATCCTTAATTTTTAGTGTAAATTAAGTGAACTAAAAATGATTTATGATATATATATATATATTGAGTCTTGAGGACTTTGATGATATGCCAAATATGCCAAATATGCCAAGTGTATGGGCATATGCATATTGATTCTTAAGCAATATTTTATGAAAATATGTGATAAATCCTAAAGTTTGAGGTTTTGATTTAAGATAAATTTAAATTTGGGAATATATGTGGAAGAAACATGAGATGTGATGGTTATTGGGATTTTGATTTAAGTAGGAATGAATTTGGGGTGTTAGGCTTGGATATTTTTGAAAGCCAAAAAATAATTATGATTTTGATGTTTTGATTTTTTTCAAGGGGAGAATAGAGGCTATTGATGTGTTTGTGAGTTAGAGGACAGTTAAAGACTAAAAGTTGAGCTTGATTGTGGGCGTACCTCTAATTGTCAAGGTGAGTAGGATTTAATTAAATGCATGTGATGCATCTTGCATAATGTATGCACTACCACGGCACTTAAATGTTGTGTGTATGCCTAGATGAGAATGCCTAGGCTAGCAAATTGATATGTGTATATGTGTGTGTGTATGCTTGCCTAGAGGTATGTGCCTAGGCCAAAGAACAAACATGATTGTGTGCTTAGATAAAGATGCCTAGGCTAATTAGTTATCTAAGATAGAAAAATTGTGTTTGTGTGATTTGTGGTGAGCCACAAGGTGGCATTAAGTTGAAACCTAATGAATATAGAACCTAGGGCAAGAGGCCTATACATGGTGCAATATGAATTATGGATTAAGGACTATGCCAAATTATGACGAATAAGCTGCCAAACAGGTATATAGCCCAATATGTATTTGGGTTAATGGCACAACCATTGGGTGATATTAAATCTATGAGGCCGAAGAGCCATGATTACTTATGGACATAATATATGTATGAATGCCCATGTATTTGTGATTGATTTGAAGATATGCATAAGGTTGTTAAGCCATGATTGGTATGATTAAATGTGATGAATACCCATGTATGGTTAAGGGCATAAGGGCCTAGAGATTAATTATGTTTTGTTTGATGATGCCTTAAAGATTTGAAGGCACTTAGAATTATATCGAGCCTAGAGATGACTGAAGCTCATTGAATTTGAATATGATTTGATGTGGCCATTTGGAATGTCATAAGCACGATGGCTCGATTTATGGATATGTGTTTTGTCTAATGGATGAATTCTAGACATTGATTTGATTCGAGGTTGAGTGGAGTCCCATGCCATGTGACTTTGTGTGCTTGCAAGGATGATGTTAAGTAGAGATGGTAGCACAAATCCCGCTTACGATTCCCACTGGCAGTGTTATGACGCCACCCGTTTGAGAGTACTCCGAGTGATGCCAACGTCGAGAAATTACTCAAATCAATGACTGTGACTTCTCTGCCAACTACTCTAACACTTGACTTAATATGTTCTCTACTAAGAGATAGGGCTAAAATTTTATGTTTATTACTTTACTCAGTTTAAATCATATCGAGGTAAAAATTATATTGGATGATGCTCGACAAATGCAATTTTGCACAAGGTAGCAAGGTGACTGAGGCGGCAATGCTAAGCTACTCATGGCCACGGTGCTAAAGGAACCATGACCGTAGTCTTGGAAATTTGTGGCCGCAGCACTAAGCATCTTGGGAGCATCATACAAAAACTCGAAAGCTGCGGTGCCACCCTAATTTCCATAATTAAAACTTTGATGGAAATTGGAAAGTAGGGCATCCTTGCACATATTTAAAAGCCTTTTTGAGAGCATTCAGAGCAAAGGCAGCAAGCACCTATTCTAGAGAATTGGACCTAAGAACAAAGTAAGAAAATAAGAGAATTTGAGAGAGAATTGAGATTGCAAAGCTTCAATAATTAGTTTCTTTCTCTACTTTTGTGTTTTTCTTATTTTCTTGAACTTGGACTCAAGGCTAAATTTCTTTAGACATTGTTTTTACTAGATATTATGAGCTAAACTATATTTCTAGGATTGTGGTGAATTTCAACATGTAGTTTGAATATTAGTTTCTCTTTTATTATCATGAATGGATGTCGTTTTGCTTATTCAAATCTGTTCTTAATGTTTTTGATTGTCTGACCAATAATTAATTAATTTGTGAATCTAATGGAGACTTAATAGGGATATTTTAGATTAGACTAAGATTTGAATAGTGTATGTTTACATCACTTAGGTGATTTGATTCGAACACATCAGGACACTTGCTTAATGAACTTAATTTAATTGCTTCCTATAGACATATAGTCGACTAATTAAGTTAAGTATTCATACAAGCAACTCGAAGGAGACTTCTCCATAGCTTTGGATCCTAAGTTAGTAAAACCACCCAAGAAAGATAAATAATAAGAAAAGCTAGTATCAAATGAATTGATGAATGAACTAATAATCCTAAGTCTTTAATATATTGCTTTCCTCAACTGATTTAGTTTGTTAGCTTATTAAGTGTTGATTTTTAACTATTTTTAATTAGTTTTTCTTCAATTTTTGGATTATTTAAATAAGATTAATTTGTTTTAAAATTTTTGTACTTAGTAAAGATTTAGGAATAAATCTCTGTGGGAACGATAGTCTACTTCATCATTATATTATTTGTTCGATATGTATACTTGCGTGTGTAAAATCGACAACCTTTTTTAATTTTAATTTTGATAATTGTGGAGTGTGTATAATACATCTATAAGTTTAAATGGATGGTCAAGATTAATTAAAGGTATTTGATTTTGATTAAACCTTTGAGGCAAAAGTTAATTTAGCGAGAAGATATTGGAAAAACAATGAAGCATATCTCTCATGAGAAACTCTTTACCATTTCTTCTCTCCTTCTACGGTCTTGGCTACACCTTTCTTCCTCTATCCCATTCTTGACCGTTTCCTTGAGTACTCTCTAAGAAAGAAAAATAGCTATTAATTTTTAGAATAAAAAAAGAGACAAAATTAGTTACCATCTTGTAGTCTAGTATTCCACACCTTATCCACTCAAGGTTCAAGTTGAAAAGCATTCTTGAAGAATAAGTGATAAGTTTGTTTCGTTGAGAAATCAATTGTGAGTGTGGTGATAAATTTACTACAATTCACTAGGAAAGAAAAGTCAAATATATTCGTAGTACAGAGTAGGTAACATCTCTAACTATTTGATTCTTAATTATTGATGTGATTTTTTTTATTTTCATATTGTATGATTATAAATTTTTGCTTGTGTAAATTGGATAAATTGCTTCCATAGCTAGAAAAAGTTTTGAAATCCATAGGTTACACAATCACAACCATACACCATGATCCAAATCCAACATTTCCCATACATAATTTTCAGCTTTTCCAACTCATTGAAAGGCATGATTTAGATAATTTTCTGTTTATGACTTTATGAATATATGTAGGGCAGTCTAAGAGTTGAGCCTTCACATCTTAACTTAGCTTTTCCATGAACTTGGTATATTTTATGAATTGTATCTTAATTTTCTATTTAAGCAATTAATATTATAACTTATTACCTTTTGCTAATAACTAACTTCTAAATATACTAGTTTGATTTGGTCACTCAATTTTACTTAACTGTCGTGCAAATTGTGTAGATAAAAAGTTTACTTGATGTGTTCATGATGAATAATGCATTCGTTATGATGGGTTTGTTAGTCAAGATTCAAGTTTTGAGTTTTGTAAAAATGATGCATCTAATTATAATTTATCATAAAATAAATAAAATTCTTATTTGACCTTTCAATCATAAAAATGTTAAGCAATCTTGAAAGTTTCCTGTTTTTCCATTTTCATCTCAATGTTTTCCCACAATAATGTAAAGATCCTTAGTGTAACACTCCTATTTTTTGGTGTAAATTAAGTTAATTGAGAATGAATTATGAAATAAATGGTATTTCAAGGACTTTGATGGTATGCTATGTCCACTAAGTGTTTGACAGTGTATATATTGACACTTAGGCAAAATCTTCAGGCAATATGTTATAAATCCCATTGTTTGAGATTTTGATCTAAGTTTGATGTTATGTTTGTGAATTTATATGTATAGGATTACGTTAAATGAATGATTTGAGGTGTGATACTAATAAAGAATGATTTTAAGGTGTTAAACTTGGTTTTTTGAAAGTTTAACACTATTTATAAGGGAAGAGGCATCGATACATTCCTTCATGTGTCGATACATTCTTGGAAAGAAGAACAGCATGGGGTGTTCTGAAGGAATTCTATCAATACATGTAAGGATGTATCGATAGATTTGACTAAAGATAAACATGCATCGACACATTCTCCAAATGTATTGATACATTTAAAGTAGAAAACACCCAAGGAAAAAAGTATCAATACATTTCCTTCATGTATCGATACATGGTTGGCCAGTGAGCATTCTGCTTGAATTTATCGATACATTTCCTTAATGTATCAATACATTTACTCAAAATTAGAGCAAATGTATAGATACATTACCAAATGTATCAATACATCACCGAGGAAAGGTAAAAATAAAAGGAGGATCCGGGTCATTTGGCCATTTAAAACAAACTGCCAAACTCTTTCTCTCTCTACCATCTTAAAACTTCAAAGCCCTAAATGAATTCTTTAAGCTATTTGGAGCTAGTTGGAGCTAATCGAAGCTTGGGGAAACATTATTGAAGTAAGATTAAACGTTTTTATCAATTTTTTTCAATTTAATCAGTTAGATTCTAAGAAATTCAATTTTTCCAACTTTGGTGAATCTCTCCCAATTTGATTGGAATTTGGAGCTAAGATTCATGCAATCCAGCTTACAAGGTATGGGTTTAGCTCATCATTGAAGGATTTGAGCTTAAATAGTTTGATTGCTAAAATTTGGTTAATTACAGAAAAGCTGACACTTTTTGAAAGCTAAGAATAATTAATATTTTCATGATCTAATGTGTTTGAATGGGGAAATGGAGTTAAACCAACTCATTGGCAACCTAGAGGGCAATTAGAGGTTAAGGATCAAAGCTAGGTTGGAGGTATTTCCAATTTGTCATTGTGAGTGGGTTTGAATTAAAATGCATGTGATGCATGATGCCTTGATGAAAGAACTACCATGGTATTAACACGTGTGTATGTATATATATATATATGTATATGTTTACATATGATTACCTAGATGTATAACTGCCTAGGCTAGAGAACCAAACTTTAGAATGGGTCTTTGTGTGTTGTGATGTGAGACACTTGGTTAGCTTATGGTTTGTGTACCTAGACTAAGATATCTAGAGACTATAATAAACCCAAGGAGTATATTTCCCTAGGCAAAGGATATGCTAAGAGAATTTGATCCAATGATGCCTTGGAGATTTAGAGACACTAAGAACCTAACCGACCTTAAAGATTATTGAAGCTTGATAAAAGTGAATTGAGGTTCGATAAGGAAAATGTGAATGATAAAGGGATGTGGCATTATTTGTGGATTTGTGTTTTTGTCCGAGGGATGATTTCTAAACATTGATCTGAACTGTGAGTGGAGTTCCATTACTCTAGGACCATGTGTGTGCCTATAAGTGTAACGACCTCTTACCCTGATTGTTACCGACGTTTGAGACTTGTGAGTGAACCCACCAAATCCTGAACAAGCCTTAATTGAAACTTTAG
>NW_018397265.1:1816938-1817359 GCF_002168275.2 Theobroma umbraticum
ATCAATCCATCAAATTGCTTGAATCATATACCACTTGTAATAAGAATTGTACATAAATCATAATAAACCAACTTATCTTTTATTCACCAAAATCGTAAGAAGACATTAGAGTTTGTAGTATCTAACTGCATATTTATATTGACACTATTTACAAATACTTCAATGCTATGGATGACTTGACCTTTAGCAACAAGAGTGACTGCAGAATAAAGTGCTATAAGATGCCTTTAGCTATCTGCAATGGACCAAAAGCATCAATGCTTGCATGCTAAGTCGATCATTATCTACAAAAAGGAGAATAAGGGGGTGAGTCTCACAGACTCAGTGATCATCGGCTTCATCAGCAGGGCGTAGATAGGAAACAAGCGAAGAGCATAAGTTTTGAATATTAAAAATATAAGAATGTATGCAAACAATTTAG
>NW_018397265.1:1817369-1817681 GCF_002168275.2 Theobroma umbraticum
TAATTTGTGCCTTATTTGTAAAACTAAAAAGTTAATGCAAGATAATCATGTAAATCACATATCAAACCAATTCATGTAATGATCTCTGCCATCAAAATCATTTAACAACTTTGCTAAAATCAAATCAGTATAATCACGCACGTTCCTATGAATTCCAACATTGTCAAAGCTTTTACACAAGCTCATAAATCATCTCATCACCAAGTTATTAAACACAACGTCATTTATTTATAATCAATATATAAAGCACTGAAAGCTTTTAATCAAATAGGAGAGCGATGGAAAAACCAATATTTCTCACCATGCGAAAGA
>NW_018397265.1:1817691-1818232 GCF_002168275.2 Theobroma umbraticum
GAAAACCCAAAGAGATATCACTCTCAAGTAGGAAATTATAAATATCAACTTGTGGACCCACTTCCAAGTAATAAAAATTTGAAAACATCACTCCATCGGATTCCCTCATGCCATGGTAGTCTCGACGATGTTGCTTGACATCGGAGAAATCAAGTGGTCACAACCGCGAATATCACTTGTGGCTTAGCCACATATAACTACCCATGGCCTTGCCATGTATATCACAGACCGTGGCCCCAGCCATGTCTAACAACCCGTTGGTGACTCAAAGGTTCTCTAACTAGAGCTCACTTGTGCACAAGGGTCACACTTAACCAAAGTGACAATCGGCCTACTCTCAAATCTCTCAGTTTGATAAAACCATTTAAAAGTCAAATCAGGTTTTCAATGATTATTTCAAATCACTTTCAAAATACCGATCATGGTAGTGCTCCAAAACCCTTTTTGTAACACTTTGCAATGTAAAACCTTTTGCATGAGGTTTAGATATCAAATCAGCATGGTGAGTATGAAATTCATTCATAAATGCACATCACACAAT
>NW_018397265.1:1818332-1818424 GCF_002168275.2 Theobroma umbraticum
TCATTTTCATTTCCTTTTAATGCCACCTTATCACCCAATAACATTTCATGCTATAATTATATCTCTTCCTTTTCAAATCACATTACCATCCT
>NW_018397265.1:1818434-1818519 GCF_002168275.2 Theobroma umbraticum
ACTATGGGCTATCCTTGCCAAACCATGATTTTTTCCCATTTAAATACTTTTTATTCCTTTTTCTCTTTATCAACTTTCACATGGT
>NW_018397265.1:1818874-1819280 GCF_002168275.2 Theobroma umbraticum
AAGGTTTGCACCTCATCAAGGCATCACCATAATATTTAAATATATACTTACCCGTTAGCTTTATTTAATAAGGACACGCGAGCCCTACTAATGTCGTTTTTCTTCAAAATCCTTTATTACTTCATCTCCCCCACTTCGATTAGTCATATAATCCTCCTTATGACTAATTTTGATAATAAATAAAATATTAATATTTAATATTATTTTATTAATAAAATATTATTTTATTTTAAATTTTTTCACTTATCTCCTCGGGACCCAAAATGTCTCAGTTCACCTCTGATTCACCTTTTAACTGGCTAATTCATCCTCAGTAAAAGTACTATTATTAAATTTTTATTTTCTCGCGTACGAAATATTTTATTCTGAATTATTCCTTTCACCCTCCAACACTTTTAAATACTTT
>NW_018397265.1:1819290-1832754 GCF_002168275.2 Theobroma umbraticum
AATTGGTATCCAATAAGCTATATTAGCCACAATATCTGAGTACGGGGTGTTACAATAAGGATGGTGGTAAGCAAGAACAGTGGCACTAATCAAACTTATAGTGTTTTGATGCCATCCGTTGAGATTACTTCAGGTGATACCGATCGTTGGGAGATTACTCTGATCAATGACTTTGATTCAAAACCAGTTACTTCGACACTATGCATGATTTGTTCTCCACCTGTTAGTTTGGTACATGCGTGATCTATTCTCCGCCAGCTACTTTGCCATAAGTGTGATTTGATTTTTTATCAGTTAAACACTAAGCATGATTTGATTGTGTCCAAGGGTGATTTGATATCCATACGACGTGAGATAGGCTTGGAAAGGCTTAGATAAATATGATGTGGTTATCTGGCAACTAGAGTGTGCCGTGGAGAATGATTTGAATAACTTTGATTGCCTTCAAAAGTAAGCCTACTGATGTGTGATAATCTTTGAAGATAATGAGGATGGTAATATGCCTTCATGCTAAAGAACTTAACGATTATGATATGCCTTTTATTTGTAATGTTTGTTAGAACATCTAAATGCACGAAAGGTGCATACACTTTATATTTGTGTTTTATATAAATATATGTGTTTTTGCTTATTTAAACCACTCATTGAGCATTATAGACTCACCTATGTGAAGATAAAAAGTTCATAGAGCTATTTGGTAAAGGTTGTCTAGCGATGGATCAATTTTGGCATCTAGTATGTTCCCATCCGTTATGTTACCCCACTGGGTCTGTCACGAGCTTTTGCTCCACATTTAGTTTATTGTGTATGCAAGCACGTTGTGCCATATGAATTTATATGTAAGGGTTGTTATGTACAAACATGCCTAGAATGGCCAACGTATGGCCCAATAAACATTTATATGAATTATGTGCCAAGGATAATGTATTATATTTGATTATTAAATCCCTTGGCTTTGTGTTGAATGATTTTGAATTTTAAAGCTTGCTCGAGCCTGGTGGGCTTACCTATTGGGCTCATACCTCGGTCACGAACTCCCAAGTTAGGTTGTGACAAAGTTGGTATCAGAATGCCTAAGTCAGGGAGTCCTAGGTGAAATTGTGTATGTCAGTTGAGTGTCGAGATTAGTGTAGAGTCTTGTTCATTGTTTGTGACTACAGCACGAATTATGATTAAAAGGTTGTATGAACTCCCAAGTTCTAGTAACCTACCCTTTAAACCTATTGGAATTTTAAATTTTGAAGTTGGTATTGCTTCATCTTGGTACAAGATGTCGCTTAAGAAAAAAGCTGCCTCTAGGGCCACAAAAGAGCAAGATGCCCCAGATGAGCCTATGGAACCACCATAAGTGTCCATGTCAAGGAGTCGTGTTAAGAGTAGAGCAACGAGACACATTCAAAATGCGAAACCAAGTTATATGTACACTAATGATGAGAATGCGGGAGTTAAGGATGACTACTTTATAAGAGGAGGTGTCACCTTCGAGGATTTGGCAATAGGGTTGCAAAGTTTGGCTCATGAATGTGCTAAGTTTCGCAATAGGAGTGAAGCACCTTCTGAAAAATGGGCTGACTCTAGTTCACAAGATCTGGACTATATGCATCAATGTGAACATCAAATAAAGGCTATAAAGGTCACTTTGGTGGATTTTATGAAACAACGCCCCATTTACTAGTTCAAATAATAAGGAAGATTTGTAGAGATTTTTGGAAGACATGGAATGTATTTGTTCAATGTTGGGATGCTCCACACATTGATTAGTGGAATTGGTGGGTTTTAAACTGAAAGATGTGACCAAAATATGGTTTATTACACTTAAGAGAAGTAGACAATCAAGTTCATCTCCAATAACATGGGAGGAATTTGTCCAAGCTTTTCTAAATCGTTTCTTGCTTGAAAGCATGAGAGACGCAAAAGCACAAGAGTTTGACACTTTAGACAAAACCCAAATATGACAATGATGGAAGATGATGTCTGCTTCACCCAACTCTCAAGATATACTTTTGATTTGGTCCTAATTGAACAGAAATTGATCAAGAGATTTATTCAAGGACTAATTAAGCCACTTTTTAGAGTTTTATTCACACAGAGGTTTGCCTCATATGCGACAGTGGTGGAAGTGGCTAGAATGATTGAAGCTAGGAGATTGGAATCCAAAATGGAAAGAGATAGGGGTCATAACACTAAAAAACAAGGCCATCAGGGTTAAAGAGATTCTAGCGTAGCTAAGAGTCCCATACTCATATGCTATTAGAGTCATGAGGAAGCTACTCCTACACACAGGCCACCAAGAAATAGTGATTTGTTTAGCCCACCATCTAGACGAGAATAGTTTAGCAAAGCATTTAATTTAAGCCTCAAACAAAGGGGCGTTTTATGTAATTATTGTGGTAAAGCACATGATGGACCATGCCACAAGGTAATGGGGTTATGCTTCAATGTGGTCAGTTTGGGCATTTAATCAGAAATTGCTCAATGCAGAGGCAGACAATAGTTGTGACCACGATTATGCGAGACATGTAGCAACTACCCCTCTCAGAATGACACAAACTGAAGGAATGTTAGAGGTGACAAGGGTAAAGGAATAGCCTCATCATCTTATGGTAGATCGACACAACCAAATAATGAAAGTGGTAGTCAAGCACATGTATTTGCTTTGACACCTCAAGATGCTCAAACTTCTAATGTAGTGGTCATAAGTACACTTTTTATATGTGGTACTAAGGCATTAATTCTGTTTAATCTTGAATTGACACATTTTTTATGTCCCCCCACTTTGTGCCGAAATTAGATCGGTATTGTAGTAACATAGAGGAACCTCTGATTGTAACTACTCCCTTGGAGGAGATATTTGTAGTGGAGCATGTATATAAATCTTGTGTGGTCTGCATAAGGGACAACCACACGTTAGTAGATTTGGTATTACTGTTATCTTTGGATTTTGATGTGATTTTGGGCATGAACTGGTTAACGTCTTGTTTTGCCCAGGTAAACTACGATCGTAACTTGGTAAAGTTTAAGTTTCCAGGAGAAACCTCATTTGTGATCTATGAGCATGGTAGCCTAATGTCTGTGAGAGTTGTGCCAGATGTAGCTACCAAACTAATGCTAAGGCAAGAAGGTGAATGGTACTTGATGATGACAAGAGAAGTTTCAATGGAAAAAGGGAGTGTGGATTTTAGAGGAAAAGCAAATGTATTGATACATTGCCAAATGTGTCAATACATTACTGAGGAAAAGTCAAAATAAAAAAGGGATCCGAGCCATTTAGCCATTTAAAACAAAACCCCTAAACTCTTTATCTCTTTATCATCTTAAAACCTTAAGCCCCCAAATAGATTCTTAGAGCTATTTGGAGCTAATCAGAGCTTGAGAAGCGTTGAGGTAAGATTAAACATTTTTTTTCGATTATTTTTTAATTTAATCAATTAGATTCTAAGAAATCTAATTTTTCTAGCTTTGGTGAATCTCCCCCAATTTGGTTGGAATTTAGAGCTAAGATTCATGTAATCTAGCTTAAAAGGTATGGGTTTATCTCATTATTGAAGGATTTGAGCTTTAAATGGTTGGATTACTAAGATTTGGTTAATTATGGAAAAACTAGCATTTTTCAAAAACTAATAATAATTAACATTTTCATGTTCTGATGTGTTTGGAGGGGGAAACGAAGTTAAACCAACTCGTTGGCAAGCTAGAGGGTGATTGAAGGCTAAGGATCGAAGCTTGGTTGGAAGTATTTTCAATTTGTCACTATAAGTGGGCTTGAATTAAAATGCATGTAATGCATGATGCCTTAATGAATGCGCTGCCATGGTATTGACATGTGTGTGTGTGTGTATATATATGTATATATATATGTATATATATATATATGTGTGTGTGATTGTCTAGACGTAAATGCAGAGGCTAGAGAACCAAACTCTAAAATGGGTGTTTATGTGCTGTGATGTGAGCCATATGGGTGCCTTATGGTGTGTGTACCTAGACTAGGATGTCCAAAGGCTATAATAAACCCTAAAAGTAGATTTCCCTAGGTGAAAGATGTGCTATGAGAATTTGATCTAATGATGCCTTGGAGATTTGAAGGCACTTAGAACTTAACTGAGCTTAAAGACGATTGAAGCTTGATAAATGTTAATTGAGGTTCGATAAGAAAATTTGTGAATGATAAAGGCATGATGGCCTTATTTGTTGATTTGTGTTTCTATCCAAAGGATGATTTTTAAACTTTGATCTGATTTATGGTTGAATGGAGTTCCATTCCCCTGTGACTATGTGTGTGCCTATAGGGATGGTGGTAAGTAAGGATGGTGGCACTAATCTCGCCTATGATTCCTGTCTGTAGTGCTTTGATACCATCCGTTGATATTTCTCTAGGTGATGCCAACCATCGAGAGATTACTCTAATTGATGACTTTGATTCTCTGGCACTTACTTTAGTACTATGCGTGATTTGTTCTCTGTCCGTTGCTTCGACACGCACATGATCTGCTCTCCATTAGCGATTTTGCCTTGAGTGTGATTTGATTTTTCACTGATTAGCCACTGAGCATGATTTGACTATGTCCAAGAAAGGACCACTTATTGATTAGATTTGCATACAATGTGAGATAGCCGTGAAGAGACTTAGATAAATATGACATGGTTCTGATGTGGTTCTCCAACAACTAAGTGTGTCATGGAAAATGATTTAACTTTGATTGGCTTCTAGAGTAAGCCTAATGATGTGTGATAATCTTTGAAGACAATAAGGATGGTGATATGCCTTCACGTTGTAGACCTTAAGGATAATGATATGCCCTGTATTTAAAGATGTTTGCTATAACATCTAGATGCATGAAATGTGCATATACTTTATATATGTGTTTGATATAAATATATATATGATTTTGTTTATCTGCATCACTCATTGAGTATTTTAGTACTTACCCATTTGTTACCATGTGCAGATAAATAGGTCACAAAGCTATGTGGTAAAGGTCATCCAGTGACAAACCGATTTTGGCATCTAGTAGGTTCCCGTCCGTTATGTTGCTCCAATGCATCTGTCACAAGCTTCCACTCTACACTTAGTTTGTTCTGTACGTAGGCACGCTATGCCACATGAATTTATGTGTAAGGGTTGTTATGTCTAAACCTGCCTTGAATGGCCAACGTATGGCCCTATAAACATTTATATGAATTATGTGCCAGGGAGAATGTACTATATTTGATTATTGAATCCTTTGGCTTTGTGTTGAATGGTTTCGAATTCTAAGGCTAGCTCAAGTCTATTGCGTTTTGCCTGTTGGGCTCGTGTGTCAGTCACGGACCTCCAGGTTAGTCATGACACCTAGCTTGTAGCAAACATTCTAATTGGAATGACTACTAGGCATAGTTTTTAAGGGTTTTTAAGGTAATTTATGTATTACATGGATGAATATCTCATTGATTAAAAATTGAGGTTTTATTCTAAAAACTTTATTGAATATGAATGTGTCTGGAAGATATATATATATAATTATTAATATAATATATCCATATTATATTAATAATTCTAGTAATATATTATATTAATAATTCTAGCAATTAGTTAATAATTAATTTTTTAACATCTTTTAACGAACGACATTTGCTTTCTATCAACCTCTATATGTGAGTGGGAATAAGATCATATGTCCGTTTGTTTTTCTTGTGACTGTGTTATGCGTTGTCAACATTTTACGATTCGAAAACATGTTGTCATTATGTTGTTGAAGATTGCAAAACCATGCATATTAGTGATGATGTGTTTTTTATTCTTATTGTCATGTTGTGATTGCAGTCCGTGATGTTGCAAAGATTGACAACATTCTCCAAGGTTTTCAAGCGCACTCACAGGTAACAAAAAGGTACTAGAGAGTTTGTGGACAACAAGTCGAAAATTGTTAGTGTAACATCTTGACTTTGATATTGAGTTATATGTAGTGTTGACAAAGCTATTTGATGAGTAAAATTGAAACTTAATATCTATACCTATGATTTTGTTAAGGTCTATAGAGACTGACTTTGAATTTTAATATGTTTGAGGATATTTAATGAATATGGTGTCTATACTAAGTCATTAAAAGTATGGAGTATGATACTTAGCCAAATTAGTGAAGAAAAGATTAATGAACCATATAATTTAAAGTTTGATGATTTGGGCTAGTATGCTTTGGAGTTTTGACAAACATGGGCTATGTCTTGAACTTATGAATTGAAATTATAAGTTATAATAGTTTTTTTGAAGCGTGACTTAGACAATAAGAGATTTAGAGTTTGAAATTTGAATTTTTGAAAGTTTGAAGTGTTGAAAATGTTCATTCTAGAGAAAAGTATTGATACATTAGTTGGCATGGAGAACGAGAAGAGGCATTCTTTAAATATTCTATGGATACATTCTAGAATGTATCGATAGGTTTGAACAAGTGGGACATTCTACATAATTTCTATGAATACATTGACTTAATGTATCAATAAATTTGTGAAAAGGGGACGTTCTGTGAAATTTGTATTAATAGATTTCTTAATCTATCAACACATTTAAGCCATAGAGCATTTTGTTTGATTTCTATCGATACATTGCCTCGTGTATTTTTATATACATATTATATTAATAATTCTAGTAATTAATTAATAATTCTACTAATATATATTATATTAATAATTCTAGCAATTAATTAATAATTAATTTTTTAACATCTTTTAAAGAATGACATCATCTGCTGTTATATTTTTTTAGAATGAAACGATATTGGAGTTAGATGTATTCCGAAGTGAATTAAAGTGGACTTCTTATGACAAAATTTGTGAATGACGTAGAAGAATTTATTTCATTTGCTTTTCGTCAACGTAGATATGTTAGTGGGAATAATATCAAATGTCCGTTTGTTTTTCTCATGACTATGTTATGTGTTGTCAATGTTTTACGATTCGGAAATAAGTTGTCATTGTGTTGTTGAAGATTGCAGAAACATGCATATTGGTGATGATGTGTTTTTTATTCTTATTTTCATGTTGTGATTGCAATCTGAGACATTGCAAAGATCGATGACATTCTCCAAGGTTTTTGAGCTCATTCACAAGCAACAAAAAGGTACTAGAGAGTTTGTGGACAACAAGTCGAAGATTGTTAATGTAACATCCTAACTCTGATATTGGGTTATATGTAGTGTTGACTAAGCTATTTAATGAGCTAAATTGAAACTTAATGTCTATACCTATGATTTCGTTATGGTCTATAGAGAATGACTTTGAATTTTAATATGTTTGATGATCTTTAATGAATATGGTATATATACTAAGTCATTAAAAATATGGAGTATGATACTTAGCGAAATTTTTGAAGAAAAGATTGATGAACCATATAATTTAGAGTTTGATTGATGATTTGGACTAGTATGCTTTGGAGTTTTGATAAATATGGGCTATATCTTGAACTTATGAATTGAAATTATAAGCTATAATAGTTTTTTTGAAGCGTGACTTAGACAAGAAGAGATTTAAGAGTTTGAAAGTTGAATTTTTGAAAGTTTGGAGTGTTAAAAATGTTCATTCTAGAGAAAATATATTGATACATTAATTGGAAAAAGGATCAAGAAGAGGCATTCTTTGAATATTCTATGATACATTATAAAGTGTATCGATAGATTTGAACAAGGGGGACATTCTGCATAAGTTTTGCAAATACATTGACTTAATGTATCAATAGATTGGTGAAGAGGGGACATTCTGTGGAATTTGTATCAATAGATTTCTTAATCTATCAATACATTTAAGGCATAGAGCATTTTGTTTGATTTCTATCGATATATCACCTCGTGTATTGATAGATTTAAGGGAAATCTGTGAAAATTTATCGATATATCCCTATATATTTGCAAATATAAAAAGAGCATTGGGCAGTTTGCCCATTTGAAAACAAAAGAAAAACTCTCCCTACTCTCAACCCCTTTGAAACCTTATTCTCAACTAGATTTTGGAGCTTGAGGAAAGTAGATTAGAGCTTGAAAAATCACTATTGAGGTAAAATCAAATTGTTTTACCAATTGAACTATGATTTAAATGGTTTATAACTTTGAAATCCATTTGCTCCAGCTTTGGTGATACTTCCCTTTGACTTTTCTAGGAATTGAAAGTTGAGATTGAGTAACTCAACACCTAAGGTAAGGATTTACTCATCTTGAACTAAGAATCTAAAAACTAGGTTTTCACAACTATGAGTAATTGAAACCAGACCTAGTTTGAAATTTTGGGAATTTTCTAAAGTTGAGAAATAATTATTATTTTGATTTGTTCATAGGGAAAATAAAGCTATTAGCATGCTAATGAGTTAGAGAGTCGTTAGAGGCAAGGAAAGTTTGGGTTTGGCTATGAAGGAGCTTTTACTTATCACTGTGAGTGGGTTTATTGTTTAAATTAATGCATGTGATGCATAACGCATTGTTAATGCACTGCTATGGTACTTGAATGATATTTAAATGCCTAGATAAATGTGCTTAGGCTAGTAAATAAATTATATGTGAATGTGTATGTGTGCTTTAGTGCAAGCTATATAGTGGCATGCATTTGGAACCTAAACTAGGAGGTATACCTATGTGAATAATGTGATATTATGATACATGTCTGAGAGTAGTGTACCCAAGACAAATAGCCTATTGGAGGATTATGAGTGTTTGATATCTTGGGTGATCAAAGGCGTATTGAAATGATATTGACCTAGTTAGTATCCGAAGCTCATTAAGTACGATTTTTTATGTGAAATGGTATGTATGTGATAACAACGGCATGATGGCCTTGATTGTGGGTATATAATTTGTTCAATGATAAGAAATTTTGAACATTTATTTGATTTGAGGTAAAGTGGAGTCTTATCCCTGTGATTTGATTCTTCGTCATTGCTTCGACGTCGTCTTGATTTGTTTTCAATCGAATGCTTCAACTCTAAGTGTGATTTGATTCCTCCACTAGTTGCTTTAGCATTGAGTGTGATTTGATTTCTCTGTTAGTGGCTTCGACACTGAGCATGATTTGATTTCTGTGCCAATGGCTTCGGCACTGAACCAGTGACTTAGAGAACAACTTAAACTTCAAATTGCCATCTAATCCCATTACTCTACAGTTTCCATAAACTTCATAACATGTTCTTGTGCATCCCAAGTCTTACATCGAATTGCTTAAACTTAGGGCTAATGTAGTCTTTAGGATATTGCTTAGTGGCTACCCTAGTTAGGTGGGGTAACTTAAGATCAAATTCAAAAAAATTCAAGCTCTTATTCTACTGATCAAGTAGCGTCTAGAGTTTTTCTTTTATCATAAGACCTTGAGTAGTTACTAGTAGGATCACTATAGTAAAGATAGTAACTGGTGTAACCACCACAAGCGAATTAGACGCATTAGAATTTCTAGTGCAAGAAAGTATTTTCTCCATTTCGTCTATTGCCATTTGTGTTAACAATTATAGGAATGTCTCTATCAAGTGTATAATCATTACCATTAAATTGCATGGTTTAAGTTTAAGAAATGATGGTAATAGAAAATACAATTTAGGATATGGTCTCCCTCATTCGCCTATTGTTATCTTCCAATGTTTACATCCTCTCTTGAAAAGCTTCAATCATTTTCATCAGGTTTTTGATGTAGGTGAGAACAAGTGCATCTTGGTTGCAAGTTGAACTATCCATCACTTTCAATAATACAAGTTTTTCTAATATGATATTACTTAATGCAAGGCTTCTCCTTAGCGGAGGCATCAAAATATAGAAGTGTTCTTATGATAAGGAGAAAGGAAGTGTCGAAAAAAAGTAAAATGATGTGTTAGAGGCAACAAAGAGGAAGATTAGAGAAATTCCTGAATTAGTGAGTGCTATGTCAAGTGGAAAAGAACAAATAAGCGACAAAATAAGGTTGAGAATGGGGTGAAAAAGGGTCAAGTGTAAGAGAATATGAAAAAACTTATATATAAAGAAGGAAAGAGTAAGTGAATGTGAGAGAATTTATATATATATATATATATATAAAGAGAAAGATACAAGTAAAAATGTATGTCTTTGCTCAAGAAATCTTATTCTGCCCAAAATGATTCTTCAAAGCTCTATATATATAGCCAAAAGAAATAGTTGTTCAAGAACAAACTTAATGCATATAATAAGTAATAGTACTAAAAAGAGCTTTATAGTACATAATAGGTAGCAGCTACTAGAAAAAGTTTGGTTGTAACAATTACTTAAAGCCATTGCATAACCATTGAAGTAATAAGCTTTTTCTAACAAGTGATCATTAATATCGTATAAGACTTACACTTGAGTAAAAGTTAGAAGGGAAAAAGATATGAGAAAAATTGTAAAAGAGAACAAGTAAGAGGAAATAATGAGAGGGAGAAACACTAGTATTTTAGAAAAAGGTTAAGAGAAAGATCTTTTAACTATCTCAATATCTAAACTACCAAGGCAAATTCTCTAAAACATCTCTAGGTGAAACTAACTCGTGAACCCTACAACTTGTTTTAAATTACTTTCACGGCTACTTGAGTGCTGTAATTGTTCCACTTATTTTACTTATTTCATTACTCTTGTATAGCATTATACTTGCTATACAACAATTCTTGAAGCAATATTAAGTTAGTAGTTGTTAGCTTTACAATTGATCTTAAGTTTTGATATTCAAAGTTGCTTAAATATGTTTTTGAACAAGAATAAAAACCCCTTGACAATTTAAATTGAAATGGCTAAGCATTTAAGCAAGAAAATGAGTTCAAACACTTTAAAATCTAGTTTTTGGTTGAAAGTATCAATACCATTGAATGAGATATCGATACATTCATGCAAGTATTGATACCTCTGAATAAAGTATTGATACATTTGAAAGAAAAAGTCAAAAATCAAACTGTTAACCTATAAGTATCGATACTTGGTACAAAAGTATCGATATATTTTAAACAAAATGCTTTTGCTAGGCAAAGTATCGATACTGCCTATAGAAGTATCAATACCTGCATGCAGTATTTGAATTTCTAGCAACAAAGGTATTGATACTTGGCCAAAAGTATTGATACCTAGTGATTGTTGAGCACAAGTACCAAGTAGCAAACGACACAATTTGCCATTAAATGCATTTTAATGGCTCTAGCAAGCTTACCCATTAAAAATTGAAGGTTCCCACCACATTTATGATAAGGGAAGACTCTGAAAACACAAAGATCAAGAGAAGAGCAAGCTTTAAGCATTAAATACATCTTTATTCTCTCTCTAGTCTTTATAATCCTCAAAGCCTTGTATTCATTGGGCTGAAATTCTTTCAATACTCATCATTTACTTTTAAAATCTTTTCTCTTAATGAGTTTACGAACCTTAAGGAGGTATCTTAACTTGTACTTCTTTTTTTATAACACATTGAGAGAGGTTATACCTTGATCATTAAAAGGTAGTTGCGGTTATACTTTAACAATTGTGAAAAGGTAGAGGGGTTAAACCTTTTTTTGAAAAAAGTTGTTGTAAAATATATGCTAGCACCTTAAAAAGGCATTTATTCTTTAGTGAATTTGAAACTCCTTAACTTGCTAAGGAAGAGAACGTAAGCAAATGGCCGAACCTTTATAAAACTCTGTGCAAGTTTCTTTTCTTACTCTTAATTTTTATTTGCAGAAAATCAAGTTTTACAAGAGTAATTTCAAGTTGCAAAGGTTTTCAAGTTATTGCACTCTTACAATTATCAATTTGCAAAAAGTTTCAAAAATTATAATTCATCCTCTCTTGGAATTATATTTGAGAAAACAAAAGCCAAAATAAAGTATCTACAACATAAAATCACTATAAACAAAATTTTAATATAAAAAATTTACATGACACCTTTCGATTTTTATGTGGCTATATATCGCCTTCAATTTATATGTTTTACTTTATAATGTTGAAAAGTTTTTTAAAAGTTAAAATAATTGACGTGAAAACGAAAAAGAGATGGGATTTGGGGCCAATAAAGTAAGACTAATACGAAATATATATTAAGAGAAAAGAACAATTAGAAAAAAAGAGACAAGAGATAAGGATTATTATCATATTTGGTACGTGAACTAAAGTTTAAAATTCTCTATTTGATATTTAAAAATACTTTGGCATTTAATTATTCAAATTTTATTTTTTCCATCAATTTATAGAAAAATTAATACCTTTTGTCATACAAATAAAATTTATAAAAATAATCAATGAAAATATATTATGTGTTTAAGAAAATACCATATTAACATGTTAGGTTTTGTAATTTTTTTTAATATTTTAAATACGTAAGCTGTTTGACTGATAATATTAATGTCTTAAGTAAACAGAAGAATAAAAACAAAATTAGAGGACTTGAACTATCAAATCCGAAATTTGAGGAAATGTCTAATTAATTAATTAACTAACACGAAATCTAATTTTACAACGTCGCCTGTTGCATCATTGCGCAGAATGTAACCGCGAAGTACCTTAACAAAGCCCTTCGAGTCCCCATTATCTTTTGAGAGATTTGATAAACCGACAGGATAGCAAACATATAAGACAGACTCACCAACCATTTAACGCCACGTATATTCCCGCACATCGAAAACAGTTTCCACAACGTGTTGCCACCTCACCCTTGTCGTTGCCTTATATATATATATATATATTCTCCACTAGACGCCGCTGTGTTTGTTTTTTGCAATTTCTTACGCTTTCTTCTGTATTTTCTCTTTAATCGTACGGCCACAGATTCCTTGACAGAGGAAATTGGAAGAGAAGAAGAGGATGCCGGCTTCCACGTGCGCCTCGGCCTCTTCATCCGCCGCGAACTCCACTGCCAACGGCGGCAGCAGTGGAGGAGGAGAGATCATGCTTTTCGGAGTCCGAGTGGTGGTTGATTCCATGAGGAAAAGTGTCAGTATGAACAATCTTTCTCAATATGAACAGCCTCATGCATCCAACAGTGGTAACAGAATTAACGAAAAAAGCAACAACAATAATAACAATAAAGGAGATGACAACGGCACCGCCTGTTACGCCTCCGCCGACGACGCCGTTCCTCAATCCACCGGAAATCGGGAGCGCAAACGAGGTTTTTTTGTTCTTCTATGAAAAATGAATCTTTATTTTCGTCTTTCGCTTTATAAATTTTTTATTTTGATCTTTCGATTCTCTTAATGAAATTTAGGGGTTCCGTGGACGGAGGAAGAGCACAAGCTGTTTCTGTTAGGATTGCAAAAAGTAGGGAAGGGAGATTGGAGAGGGATTTCTAGAAACTTCGTTAAGACTCGGACGCCAACACAAGTGGCGAGTCATGCTCAGAAATACTTTCTCCGGCGAAACAATCTCAATCGCCGCCGCCGTAGATCTAGCCTCTTCGATATCACCACCGACACGGTATTATTGATATCTATCTTTTTTCTCAACACCCTTCTGTTCTGTTTGTTTTGCTTAGAGAATAGATGAATCTAGAAATTAAAGTAAAAAG
>NW_018397265.1:1832764-1844398 GCF_002168275.2 Theobroma umbraticum
TTGTTCCATCGGTTAAATCTCAAGACTTTGACTTTTATTAGTGGGATAGACTAGTTGATAAGCAAAATCAAGATTTGATTTGTTTTCTTTTGTTTTGGGTAGTTTTCTGCCTACTAAAATCTGTTTTCTTTATTTAAATTACCCTGGATAAGATAATTGTATTCATTTCTTCAAATCATAATATAAAATTTTTTTACTTTAGTTAGAATTTTGTTAACAAGTGATTTAAGAATTTACTACATATTACTCAGAAATATCTTCATAAATTAATATTACATTTTACAAGTTGGCCTTATTTTGAGCTTTTATTTTGCTGCTTTATGTTTAGGTAGCGGCAGTTCCTATGGAAGAAACTCAAGTTCATCCACAAGGGAACACAACTCAGCCATCTGAAATTAATGGGTTTCCTATGATGCCGATAGCTTTTCCCATGACTGTTAATCCGCCGGTTCCAATGGAAAATCTAACATTAGGACAAGGGAATCAATCCAATAATAATAATGCAACAGCAAAGCTCATCCGTCCTGTTCCTATTTCCCCAGCTCCTCAGGCATCTGATCTTAACTTGAACTTGAATTCAGTCGTCGGTCCTTCACCATTGTCACTCCAGCTTTCTTTGCAACCTGATCAAAAGGATTCGTCTTCTAGGCATTCTGCTTTTCAGGTGATGCCAAGCTTCAGCAATGGAGACAGCAATAGCATCATCAGTGTTGCTTGAGAAGGATGACCGCAAAAATGTCAAAATTTATTATTAGAGGAAAAACAAGAAGATAAAAGATAAGGTAAAGTTAGGTGACTGGGTTTGAAACCTTGGTTTTTGATGTACAGACTAAGTAGGAAAAACCTGTCATGTCTTGTTGCTTTTGTTGTTTTCTGTTGCTATTATATTAGATTCTTATTCATTTGTCTGTTTTTGCTCTGCTAGCTGACTGATGTATAACTGGATATAACAAGTGCTGCCTCTATTCATTACTGATCTTGCAATCTTGGTGGGTCTACTCTTATGACCTGTGGTTTTCAAGGTTTAATGTGGGGTGGGTGGAAGAAATATCAAGCTGGGTTAGTGGTAGGGAGGCATTATTTTTGTTCCTCATTTATCAAGTGATGGAACCCATTCTCTAGGTCTGTGAATTTTAATTGAACACGGCCCTTAATAAATGGATGGTGTATAGTTGTGAATCCTAATGTCTGGCTATAGGGGGCAGACCTTATCTTTTTGGATGAACATAGATAGGAAAAGGAGGGTTGGTGGGTTTTGTGGTGGAATTTTGTTTGCATACATGGGTCCAGAGGTCCTTCAATTGGGACAGAAATGGGTAGCTGGCATGTCATGTTTGCTTAGAATCCCCAGATGTACAGGTTTTCATTCATGACTGATGACGGTAGTTTGTAGGTGCCAGGTGGCTTGATAATGTTTCTTCACCGTAGTGAAAGTATGATCAAGTTCAAGGTAAAATGGTATAAAATTTAAGGTAGAAATGGGTTTTGTATTGCACTTCGGGATTACAAATAAATATACACTACTTATGCTTATAAGAAAGCAGAACAGTCAATGTGGATTCATTGATTTGTGCTATTAGCACAAAGTGTGCCTCAAGCTTAGTATTTTTTTGTTTTTCCATTTTGATAAGCCATGAAATTCCTTTCATTAATTCTCATGGGGTTACTTAATTGTAACCCTTCAAAATTGATGGCCAATGTATGGCTTTTGAACATTTGTATAGACTGTGAGCTAATGATAATGTAATATATTTGAATTTGTTATGAATATTTGATTATAAATCTTTTAGCATTTGTGTTATATGATTTTGAACTCTGAGGTTTGCTTGGGTCTAATGGGCTTGCTTGCTAGGCTCGAGCGTCGATCATGGATATTCAAATTTTGATTGTAACAAGTTTCACAACTGACACATGAGAAGCATTACATAGACGCTAAAGTGAAATACTAAATCCACTTCTCATGTCGAGTCATGTTCAGTGAACTTGCTCATCTATGGTAAGCACTTACATGTTAGTGTCAAGTATCTCTATACTTGAACCTATTAGAGCGGCTGCTTACTTTGCAAGTAAGGACTATAATATGTGTTGATTTTTGAGCATTATTGATGCCCCATCTCAATAATACTATGATTATGAACTTTTAAGAACAATATTTTGATGCATAAAGATTTCATAATTGTATCCTAATATAATTCTTTTGCAAAGTATTTATAGTTCTATAGGCTTTATCTACATAAGTATAAATAGTGATTAAATTACAAACTTATTAATAAAGAATTACCTCAATGTTATTATGAATAACAAAATGTCATACATGAATATTTAAAAATGTAATTCTCACACATCTACAAATTGGTCAGTAAGGCTCATACTAACAATCTCCTACTAGTATTAAAGCCAAATGCTTGTGTATCTAATACCAATGTTCTCAACATGATGATTATGTTTTTGCTAGGATAATGCTTTAGTGAGAGGATCAACAACACTATCCTTAATGGATATACACTCGATGCAAATGTCTCATCTGCTAATAGTTTCCTTGATCACATGGTAACATCGCAATAAATGTTTTGATTTCTAATGAGACCTTGGTTCTTTTGCTTGTGCAATGGCTTCATTGTTATCCTAATACAAAGGTATTGAATCAACAATGCTAGGAACCATAACTAGTTCAGTAATGAAATTCTTAATCCAAACTGCTTTAGATGTAGAGATGTATTCGACCTCAATTATAGAAAATTTAGTCATCTTTTGTTTGGAATTCTTCCAACTCACTACACCTTCATTGAGTGTGAATACATATCCACTTTGTGACTTGCTATCATCTCTGTCCGTTTGAACACTTTCATTCGCATAACCGTTAACTTAGAGTTTGTTTCCTTTATAGACCAAAAATAAATCTTTGGTTCTTTATAAGTACTTCAAGATGTTTTTTAAAGCTATCCAATGACCCTTACCAAGATTAGCTTAGTATTTGCTCATGACACTCAAAGCATAAGATACATCTGGTCAAGTACAAAGCATCGAATACATGATAGATCCTATTGCTGATGCATATAGGATTTTATCCGTGTAATCTCTCTCCTTTTGATTCTTTGGACATATGTCTTTGGATAGATAAATGCCTTGCAACATTGGCAAATGTCTCCTCTTGGACTCAATCATGCTAAACCTCTTTAGCATTTTGTCTATGTATATGGATTGAGAGAGATCTAGCAACCTTTTAGATCTATCTCTATAGATCTTTATTCCCAAATTATAGGTTGCTTCTCCTAAATCTATCATGGAGAATTGTTTGAACAGCCAAATCTTCATAGATTGCAGCAATGGTATATCATTTCCTATGAGCAATAAGTCATCAACATAGAGCACTAGCAAAATTATGACACTCCCACTAACCTTTTTATAGATACCTAGCTCATCCTTATTCTTGATGAACTCAAACCCTTTTATAGCTTCATTAAAATGGATGTTCCAACTCTGAGAAGCTTGTTTAAGTCTATAAATGGACTTTTGAAGTTTGCACACCTTGTTAGCATTAGCATTGCATGTAAAACCTTCAAGTTGTGTATGTACACTTCATATTGCACATTCCCGCTAAGGAACACCATTTTCACATCCATTTGTCATATTTCAAAATCATGCTATGCAGCAATTGCAAGCAAAATCCTAATGGATTTAAGTAGAACAACTAGTGAAAAGGTTTCCTCAAAGTCAATCCCTTGTCTTTGTTTGTAACCTTTTGCTACCAGTTGAGTTTTAAAGGTTTGTACCTTACCATCTACATCGATCTTTCTCTTAAAAACCCACTTGCACCTAATGGGTTTTATCCCTTCAGGTCATCCACCAAAGTCCAGACTTGGTTGGTATCCATGGCATCCATTTTAGATTTCATGGTTTCTAGTCATTTCTCAAAATCGAGGTGTAACATCGCCTCTACATAGATTGTAAGCTCATCATTTATGGGCAACACATCATTTTCCAAGAGAAATTCATATCTCTCTAGAGCTTGACGTATCCTACCAGACCTTCTAAGTGGTTATGCCTCTTGAGATTATGGTTGTACATTAGATGTCACAATCTCAAGCTCAGGTTCTAATGGAATGCCAATTTATGGGTCTTGAACTTCTTCGAGTACAACTTTAATCCCATTAGCCCTTTCAATTAAGAACTCTTTCTCAAGGAAAGTGGCATGCCTCGAAATAAACACCCTTTGCTCAATAGGATTATAGAAGTAATATCTGTGTGTTTCTTTAGCATATCTCACAAATTTACATTTGTCTAATCTCGCTCTTAACTTATCAGACATTATATGCTTCACATAAGCAGTACATCCCCAAATCTTAGCATAGGACAAGTTAGGCTTTTTCCCACTCCATATCTCATATGGTGTTATAACCCAAATTAGAGGGTCTGTGACCGATGCACGAGCCTAGTAGGCAAGTTCACTAGACCAGAGTAAGCCTCAGAGATCACAACCATATAACTCAAATGCTATAGGATTTATAATCAAATATTTGTAAGAATTTCAAATACATTACATTACCTTTAATTCACAATTCATACAATTATACATAAGGCAATACATTGGCTGTCAAGTTAGGTTTGTATGTAATTATCATGACCTAAACCCAAAGCTATGACTGGTGCATAAGCCTAACAAGCGAACCCACTAGACTTGAGCAAGCCTTAGTGTTCATATCCAAACATACATAGGCCAAAGGATTCAATCATCAAGTATTCATAATAAATTTGAAAAAGTTATAACATCCCTAGCTTAATTTCCATACAAATAGAAATAAGGCCATACGTTGGCCATCTAACTGAGTTCATACATATTAACCCGTAACATACAACATAACATGGCACTTAGTGCTTACACACATTATCCACAACGAATGGCTTTGACTGACTTAGCAAAGTGACCAAAATGGAGGATTTACAAGATGCCAAAATTGGTCAGTCCATAGACGATCTTTGCCACGCTTCTTCGTGGTCTATTTATCTGCACATGGTACACCAATGGGTGAGTATTATAATACTCAATGAGTGGTGCGGATAATCAAAATCAATTATATGCATATATACATCAAACATATAATAATTATATTACACTCTCGGTGTGTCCATATAATCTTTCAATACATCTCCAAATATAGAGGGATATAGTCATCCCTGGGTTCACCAAATACAGGAGTATATCATCCTCCCCAAAGTCATCATTATCATCACATATTGTGGGGCTTACCTTCGAAGCCAACCAAATTATTTAATCCATTTTCCACAACACACTTTAGTTATTGGAGCATCACATGAAAGTCATATCATATGTATATTAAGCCTTTTATGGTTACCACTCGTCATACACTAATTAAATCAATGAGTGGTCCTCCCCTAGACATAATCAAATCACACTCGATGGCCAGTTAGCAGAGAATCAAATCATGTACAAGGCCAAAGCCGCTGGAAAAAAAACAAATCACGCTCAACGCCGAAGCAGCTAGAGAAAATTCAAAATCATTGACCGAAGTAATCTCTTAACGATCAGCATCAGCTGAAGTATTCTCACACAGGTGGCATCACAATAATCATCTAGACTAATCTCTTAACGGATGGCATCGTACACTATAAGCGGGAATCACAAGCGAGATATCAACTACTGCCCCTACTTACCACCGTCCCTAAGGCATGAACATAATCATAGGGCATCAGACTCCACTCATCCACAAATTAGATCAATGTTCAAAATTCATCCCTAGGATGGAAACACAAATCCACAAGTAAGGCCATCATGCTTTTATCATTCACATTTTTAGTATCAAACCCCAATTCACATTTATCGAGCTTCAATTGTCTTAAGCTTGGTTAAATTCTAGATGCCTCTATGTCTCTAAGGCTTCATTCAATCAAATTGTCTCGACATATCAATCACCTAGGGTAATCCATTCCTAGAGGTTCAACATAGTCTATAAGCTTCTTAGTCTAGGCATACACAACATAGGCCACTGTCAGTTAAAATTCTACTACGCAAGTATACGTATCGAAAAGATAGTATATTAGCAAGTAGAGTATCGATCTCATAGGGAATTGATCTAAAAGTTTACTAAGTACTAAAATTATCGCAAATTAATCTTATCCAACAATATCAAAATAATATCAATCAAACTAAGTTATAGCATAATTAAATTAAGAAAAATCAAAATAATAAATACTCAAATAAATATCAAATCAAACAAGCCTAGGATTACAATATCCCTCAACATCTCAATGGTTTGAATTGCTAACCTAGAGTCCTAAATTATTTATAAGGGTCTCCCGACTCATCTTATAAAAATATCTATTTTAACCAAAACACTATATCCCTATGTGAATTGAAATTAAAACAAACTCATTAAGTTCAGGCTCTAATCTGGCTACATATGGCCTATAGGAATATCCCTATCCTATACGCAATCAATTAATATGATCATATACTATCCCAATTTTAGTCTACACTAAACTCCCTTCCCAAGTTTTTTTAGGTTTCTAGATCAATTTAATTGGTGGCCAAGCAATTAAAAGCATTAAGAACAAATTGGAATAAACAATTCAAATCCCATTGAAAATAAGCAAGAAAGTGATTAAAAATCTAGATTACATGTGAGTTCAATTGCAATCCTAGAAAAATAAATTAGCTCATAATATCTAATAAAGACAATATCCAAGAAATTTAGCCATGAATCCAAGTCAAAGATAATAAGGAAAAACACAAGGTAAGAGAGAAAACTAATAGTTAGAGATTTATGATCTTGATTCTCTCTCCAATTCTCTTGTTTCCTTGCTTTGTTCTTGGCTCCAAATCTCCAGAATACTTTCTTGCTGCCTCCTCTCCAAAATTCTGAAAAGGCTCCTTAAATAGGCTCCAAATAACCTAATTTTTGAAATCCCGTTAATGTCCTTTATTTTTTTTGGAAAGTCGCGCAGCGCTCGGCGCTACTTCTCCAGCGCTGCAGCGCTAAGCTCTCTGGATTTTGTATGTGTGTGCTTCCTTTCATCAACGCTGCAGCCTTGTTCTCCCAGCGCTGTGGCAGTCTATCAACTTCAAACGTGAGTTTCACCCTGATATGTTAAGAACTGGGCAAAGTAGTAAACATAAAATTTTATCCCTGTCTCTTAGCTTTCCAATGGATCAAAAATCACATCAATTGGACTTCTGTATTGAAAGATTTGCTCCAAATACCGCATCATGTTCAGTCTTTACATACTGCTGCAGTGGTCCGACTTTGACAAATATTTTGACCATGATCCAATCAGAACTGGGCAAATTGGTGAACATAAACATTGTATCCCTTCTTCTTCTAATTCTATTGGTCTAAGAATCACCTCATTTGGAGTTGTTTTGAAAGAGATATGGTCAAAATACTGAAACATATACGAATGAAGCTATCACCATACTTGCACTGATTTTCATCAAATGAGTCTTTTTCATCAATTTCCTACAAAAGTCATAAGAGAAATTAGCATAAACTACTCTTAAAGTAATTTAAAATAAAATAACTTAAAATTTAACTAAAATAACTTAAATTAATCACTTAACAAGTAATCAAACTTAAACTAAAAAAAACACCTATAATGCTAAAATTCGAACCTAAAATCTCAAAGATCTAGCTACTTAAGCTCTCAAAATGAGTCAAAATAACTGTATATAATAGAGTTATCAGCCACCCATATGGCTAACATCTCAACACACAATCACATATATACATATACACATATATTGTTCTCTAGTCTAGGTTCATTCATCCAGGCCTATATACAAAATCTAGTACTAGTGCAGTGTATCTTCCATGTGTCATGCATTACATGCATTTTTTTTTAAATAAACCTACTAACAGTGATAATAGAAGGCACTCTCTGCCTAAGTTTGATCCTTAGCCTCCGATTGTCGTCTAGTTTGCCAATTAGTTGATTTAACTCAATTTCCCCCTTCAAACACATCAGAACATCAAAAGATTAATTATTCCTAGCTTTTGAAAAATGCTAGTTTTTCACACAATGAACTAAATCTTAACAATCCAACTATTTAATCTCAAATCCTTCATTAGTGAGCAAAACCCATACCTTGGAAGTCGGATTACATGAGTCTTAGCTCCAAATTCCTTAATCCAAGCAAAGGAGGGAAAAATGCCAAATATGGGAAAAAGTTAGATTTGAAGTTATTAACCAATCAAATTGGAAAATAATTAGTAAAAACATTAAATCTTACCTTCAGAATGGTTTCCCAACCTCCATATAGCTACAAGCGGCTCAAAAATTTAATTTGGAGGGTTAGGGTTTTGAACTTTCTAAAAAGAGAAAGGGAGAGAAAGAGCTGAGAGAAAGAGTTAAGTTAAATGGCTCAAAATCCCTATTTAATTTTACCTTTCCTCTCTAATATATTAATACATTTGGCAAAGTATCAATACATTTGGCAATGTATCAATACATTTGCCTTAATTTCGAATAAATGTATCGATACATTAAGGATTGGTATCGATACTCTTCCCTTGGGGTGCTCTCTATTTCACATCTATCGATACATTTGGACAATGTATCGAAATATGTTCATCTTTGGCCAAATCTATCAATACATTCTCAAATGTATCGAGAGAATATTCTTGCTCGGGCCTTTGTTGTTCATCCTACCATGAATGTATCGATACATTAAGGTATGTATCAATACCTTCACCCCCATGTGCAATTCTAAGCTGCTCAAAAACTCCAAAAATCCATGTTTAACATTCCAATATTATTCTCAGTTGATATTACACCTTAAATCATTAATTTAAATTAATCCTATACACATACATCCACAAACATAACATCAAACTTAGATCAAAACCTCAAATTATGAGATTTATCACATATTTCCTCAAATTTGTTTAAGTTTCAATATGTACACTCTTAAACACTAAGCATACATATCTTATTATCAAAGTCCTCAAGACTTCACATATTTCGTATATCATTCTTAGTTTACATTGAAAATTAGGGGTGTTATAGTAACAACCCTTATACACAAATTCATATGGCACATTGTGCCTAAAATATTTTACAGGCTAATCAAACTGGATAGCAGAAGGTCCACACAAACTCAGCAAAGTGACACGTCGAGAAAGGGACCGACCGAATGCCAATTATGTGTCCGTCCAATTGACGACACTTACCACGGAACCCCATAGCTTCTCTTATTTGCACATGGTGCAACAGAGGGGTAAGTCATTTACTACTCATTGAGGGGATGCCATCACAACATAATTTTCAATATATATATATATATATATATCTATATATTACATATCTAGGCATATCTAGCCATAATATATTCATATTCAAACATCTGCAACTCAAATCTGCGACAATCATCTTAATATCCTACATGCACAATTTATCATAGTCAAACTCACGGGATCACTTATCAACGACGTATCGTATCCAGAAATTTTCAAGTTCTATGTCTTCACAACAAATCATATCAGTTCAAAGGTTATCCTTAAAGCTATTATCATTAAACTATGCTTCATAGGCACACTTGAGTTGTCGAGCCCAACCTTAAATCTCATTTACCAATAGTTGCTTATTCCGAGGCATTCCATCAGAAATCATTCACAATTGGTCACCACAATTTCATATTCAAATCAGATTATGCCATCTTTGACACATGTCATCATAGTCAAACTAAATCAAATGAGTGGTCTTGCCTTAGACATAGTCAAATCATGCACGGTGGCCAACTGGTGGAGAATCAAATTACATTCAAGGTAAAGCCGTTGGTGGAGATACATATCACATGCGTGTCGAAGCAACCGATGAAGAACAGTTCACACACATGCTGAAGTAGCGAGTAGAGAATTAGATCATGCACAATGCCGGAGCAACTAACAAAGATTCATATCATTAATTAAAGTAATCTCCCGATGTAGGCATCACCCGGAGTAATCTCAACGAATGGCATCAAAGCACTGCAAGCTGGTATCATAGGTAGGATTAGTGCCACCGTCCTTACTTACCACTATCCCTATAGGCAAACAAATAGTCACAGGACATGGGATTCCACTCCACTTTAAGTCAAATTAACGTCCATAATTTATCTTTTAAACAAAACTCAAATCCATAAATTAGTCCATCGTGCCTGTGACATTCCATATGTCCACATCAAATCATATTTCAATTTCATCAAGCTTCTTTCATCTCTAAGCTTAGTATAATTCTAAAGGCTTTAAAATCTTTAAGGCATTGTCAAACAAAACATAGTCTATCTTTAGGCCCTTATGCCTATAACCCCACATGGTAATTCATCATATTCAATCAAATCAATTGTGCCTTAATAGCCTTATACTTATTCTCAATCAATCATAATTATCTAGGCATTCACACATATAAATCATATCCACAAGCAGTCATGGCTCTTCATCCTCACATATTCAACATCACTTCAATCATTGTGCCATTAACCTAAATACATATTATGCCCATATTCCTCATTGAGTAGTCCATTCATCATAATTTGCCACAGTCCTTAATTTATAATTCATATTACACCATGGATAAACCTCTTGCTCTAGGTCCTACATACCATGGGTTCGAACACAATGCCACCATATGGCTCACCACAAATCACACAAACATAGATTTCCTATCTCAGATAACTAATTTGCCTAGGCACCCTTATCTAGGCACACAATCATGTATGTTTTCTAACCTAGGCACATACCTTTAGGCAAACATACATATGTGCACACACATGCACACATATATACATATACATATTAATTCTCTAGGCTACACATTTCTCATCGAGGCATACACACAACATTTAAGTATCATGGCAGTGCATACATTATATAAAATGCATCACATGCATTTAATTAAATCCTACTCACCTTGACAATCAAAGGCACGCTACAATCAAGCTCAACCTTTAGCCTTTAGTAGTCTTCCAGCTCACAAGCGCATCAATATCCTCCATTCTCCCTTTAGACACATCAAAACATAAAAATCATAATTATTTCTTTGCTTTGAAAATATCCCAGCTTTTCAAAAATAACTAATTTGATATGTATACTCAATCTTCTAATAAATGAGCTAAATATTTACCTTATAAACACGGTCGCCCAAATTTAGGCTCCAAGTCTCCAATGAACTTAAGGGGAGAGAGTTTGATCAAATCTGATATTATTTGAATATGAGGTTATTAACCAATTAAATTAAAAATCAATCGATAAAAATGTGTAATCTTACCTCTAGATCGTTTCCTAAGGTTAAATCTAGGTCAAATAGGCTTTAAATGGCATTTAGGGGTTTAGGGTTTGAAGAGGGCAAAGAGTGAACGAGAGAAAGAGATGAGAGAAAGAAATAAAGGCTCCACATGCTTGTTGACCCCTTTTTATTTTTGCCTTTCCTCTCTGACGTATTGATATTTGTCAATGTATCGATACATTTGACCTTATTTCAAATAAATATATCGATACAATGTATTGATACATTTTGAGCAAAATGGTCTCGGGTGTTCTTTATTTCAAATGTATCGATACATTTGGACAATGTATCAATACATGTTCATCTTTAGCCTAATCTATTGATACAATTCCCCTTGTAGGCCTTGCATTGTTCATC
>NW_018397265.1:1844408-1845550 GCF_002168275.2 Theobroma umbraticum
TGTATCAATACATTTGACAATGTATCGATACATTTTCCCTGCAAGCAGTTTCAAGCCTTTTCCAACTACTAAAAATCCAACATAACATTCGAATTCCATTCCTTGTTAATCTCATACCTCAAATAACTCATATAATTCAAAATCCTCATACATATGTCCTCAAACATGCATCAAATTAAATCAAATCCTCAACTTATAGGATTTCTTCATCATTTTCATCTATAGTTACCTTAATTGCATACTTAGGATGTCAAAGTGCCAAACATCTACAAAATTTTATCAAGGATCTTAATTGACACCCACATTCATAGTCATTTAGCCCTTAGACATATTGATATTCATCAAAACTTGAATAACTCCTCAAATCACTTGACCAACATCACATATAGGCTATATCAAATATCAGGGGTGTTACATATGGCGTCTTATCAACTAATTTTGTAAGAACCTAACTCAGTATGCAGGCAGCAGTTTCTAAGGCATATCCCTAAAAAAAAAATCTACACAACTCATCATGGATAAAACCATGTCTGACAATGTTTGATTCCTTTTCTCAAACAACCCATTGTGATATGGAGTCATTGAAGGAGTCCATTATGTGAGAATCCAATTCTTTTTTAGATAATCTTGAAACTCTTGGCTAAGATATTCTCCTCCTCGATCAAATCTAAGAGTGAGAATGTCATGACCCAAACCTGGGGGCCTTGACCAGCGCGCGAGCCTAACAGGTAAGCCCACTAGATTCGAGTAAGCCTCAGAGTTGATATACAAACATACATAGGCCAAGCAATTCAATAATCAAACATTCATAATAAATTCAAACATAAATACATATCCCTAGCACATAGTTTATACAAATGGTCAAAAGACCATACATTGGCCAATCAAGGCAAGTTCGTACATAACAACCCCTTACACACGGTATAACATGGCACTTAGTGCCTACACACATTTTCCACAATGGAGGCTTTAATTGACTCAGTGAAGTGTCTAAAGTGGAAAGCTTATCAGATGCTAAAATTGGTCTATCGCTGGATTACCTTTACCACACAACTCTATGGCTTATTTATCTGCACATGGTATACAAATGGGTGAATACTATAATACTTAGTGAGTGGCGTAGATAAACAAAATCATATATG
>NW_018397265.1:1845560-1849400 GCF_002168275.2 Theobroma umbraticum
ATACATATATAAAATATATGCACATTCCGTGCAACTATACATTATAGCAAACATCTCCAAATACAGGGCATATCATTAACCCTAAATCTCCAATATGAAGGCATATCATCATCCTCAATGTCTCTAAAGGTCATCACACATATCATTAGGTTTACCCTCAAAGCCGATCAAAGTTATAAAAATCATTCTCCATTGCACATTCTAGTTATTGGAGTATCACAATAGAATCATATCAAATTTATCTAAGCCTCTCCATTGTTGTGTCCCATCATATACAAATCAAATCAATGAGTGGTCTTCCCCTAGATATAATTAGATCATGCATAGTGGCCAACCGATGGAGAATCAATTTATGCTCAAGGCAAAGCTGCTAGCAGAAAAATAGATCACGTGTAGGTTAGAGCAATTGGCGAAAAACAAATCATGCACAGTGTCGAAGTAGCTAATGGAGAACAGATCATTGACCGGAGTAATCTCCTAACGTAGACATCACTCAAAGTAATCTCAACAGATGGCATCAAAGCACTATAGGTAGGAATCATAGGTGGGATTAGTGCCACCGTCCCTGCTTACCACCATCCCTACAAGCACACAAATAGTCACAAGTGGACAAAAATCCACTTAACCACAAAAAAGATCAACATCCAAAATTCATTCCTCAAACAAAACACAAGTCCACAAACAAGGCCATCATGCCTTTATCATTCACATCTTTCCTCTTCAAACCACAAATCACATTTATTGAGCTTTAATTGTCTTAAGCTCGATTAAGTTTTAAGAGCTTCTAAGTCTCCAAGGCATCATTCAATCAAATCGTCTCAACATATCATTCACCTAGGGTAATATGCTCCTAAAGGTTCATCATAGCCTCTAGACGTCCTAGTCTAAGCACACACAGCATAGGCCACCCATGTGGCTCACATCATACCATAATCACACACAATTCACATATACACATATACACATATATTGTTCTCTAGCCTAGGTTCATTCATCTAGGCAAACATGTTTCATTTTAATACCATGGTAACACACTTATAGTGCATTATGCATTATGTGCATTTTACTTAAATCCCATTCACCGTGACAATAGAAGGCACCCCTTGCCAAGCTTCAATCCTTATCCTTTAATCGTCGTCTAGCTTGCCAGGGAGTTAATTTAACTTCATTTTCCCCTTCAAACACATCAGAGCATTAAAAGATTAATTATTCCTAGCTTTCGAAAAATGCCAACTATTTACACGATTAACTAAATCTTAGCAATCCAACTCTTTAAGCTTAAATCCTTCATTAATGAGCTAAACCCATACCTTGAAAGTTGAATTGCATGATTCTTAACTCTAAATTCTCCCAGTCCAAGTCAACGAGGGGAAAATACCAAATCTAGAGAAAATTAAATTTCTTAGCATTTAACTAATTAAATTAGAAAATAATCGATAAAAACGTTAAATCTTACCTCCAAGATGGTTTCCCAAGCTCCAAATGGCTTCAAGCAGCTCAAATATTCAACTTAAGGGTTAAAGTTTAGGTTTTTAGAGAGAAAAAGGGAGAAAAAAAGTTGAGAGAAAAGGATAAGGTGAATTGGCCTGAAGCCTTTTTTATTTTTGCCTTTCTTCTCTGATGTATTGATACATTTTGACAATGTACTAATAAATTTGCCCTAATTTTGAATAAATGTATCAATACATTGGGGCAATGTATTGATGCATTTCTAGCAAAATGCTCCCTACCCAACATGTATCAATACACGTGGGAAATGTATCGATACTTTTCCCATTTGATGCTCTCTACTTCAAATGTATCGATACATTTGGACAATGTATTGATACATGTTCATCTTTGGCCAAATCTATGAATACATTCTCAAATGTATCAATAGAATATTCTTCTTGGGGCTTTTGTTGTTCATCCTGCCATGAATGTATCAATACATTTGGAGTATGTGTCGATGCTTTCACCTTTGTAGGTAGTTCTAAGCTTTGTAAAAACTCCAAAAATCCAAGTTTAACACTCTGATATTATTCCTGGTTGATATTAAACCTTAAATAATTCATTTAACTCAATCTTATACACATAAATTTATAAATATAACTTCAAAACTTCATCAAAACCTCAAATTATGGGATTTATAATATATTTCCTCAAATTTGCCTAAGTGTCAATATATTCACTTTCAAACACTTGGCATACGTATCATATCATCAAAGTCTTCAAGGCTCCACATATTTAATAAATCATTCTTAGTCTACATCAAAAACATTGGTAGTGTTACAGAGAATACTCTTTTTAGTTTTTTTCTCAACCTCCACTTTGTATTCTTTGAACTTTTCAAAGATTTAGATTTATATTTTATCAAATACATATAACCATAGTGAGAATGGTCATCTATGAAGGTGATGAAGTAAGAGTGTTCTCTTCCAGCACTAATGTTCATAGGACCATATACATCTGAATGTACAAGTCTTAGCAACACCATAACTTGTTCACCTTTTTAGTGAAAGGCAATTTGATCATTTTACTAAGAAGACAACATTCACACGGTCCATAAGATTCATAATTAAATGGATCGATATAGCCTTGTTTGTGTAACTTGGTTAAGCAAGGCTTATTGATGTGTCCAAGCCTATAATGCTAGATGTAGAATAGTTTTAAATCATCTTTAGTTGCTTCTTATCTTTTATATTGAGTGTGGGTCTATTAGGATCAATGATATAGAATCATTTAAATGTATCCCTACACCATAGTGCATTTCTCCCTTAGACAAAGAGCAATAACTACCCTTAATGTTAAATTCAAAATCATCATATAATGAAAACTATGACACAAATATGAGGTTCTAAGATATGGAAAGGACATAGTAGTTGTCTTTTAATTCCAAGATCAACCCAGAAAGTAAAAGTATGGTAACTGTCCTTATAACTGATGCAACAACTTTTGCTTCATTTCTTACTCTTTGGACCGCTTTTCACTTTTTCAATCTTCTACTCATTTGCAACACCTTCATGCCATTACATAGGTGCAGTGCACATTTAGTATCTAGTACCCATGATGACAGACCAATGGTGGATAAAATTACTTCAATCATATGCATGGTCAAAGGTGAAACTTCTACAAGCTTTCCATTTTTTGACCTTGTTAAGAAAGCAAGGATATCTTCCTTACTAACATCTATTCTTAATAGATATTTGAGAACGTTTCTCAACTAGATATACTAGTCCAAACATTGTGGCTCAAATTTCATGATGGCATCAAGTATGCCGTGCAAAGTGATGTATATTTGGATTCTAAAAATTTAGACATCTAAAGAGCATATATAAGTATTCATGCGTTATTAATAAGTTACGAAAAAATAGTAAATCCCAAATTGATTGTTTCCACTATTTTTTTAAAGATGATAACCCTCCATATCACCTCAAGAGATCTTTACAAGAATTCTCTTAGTAGGCTAGTGTTGGTATATGCCCTTGAGCAAATTAGATTGGTCAAAGAATATATATTGTCATTTAATGCATATTGATTTTATGTGATAGAGTTTTTGTTCATGTTAGTGCAATAATAAAGAGTTATTAAGTACTAATTGGATGAAGCCCATGGAATATAAAGGCCTTGCAAGAGGATTATAAAGTTGTTATAATTATGAGATCACAATGCATCAAAGCCATGTTCCTAAAATTGTTCCTGGTCATTGTATTGTTAAGATAGGGCATTGACAATGCTCATAAACTGGTACATGTTAAGCCTCCTTATTTGGGAAGTGAGCAATCAATCTCATAGATTGAAGTACATGAGATACTTGAGGATAACATGTAGTTGCTTATTAAAGAACAAGTTCACTAAACA
>NW_018397265.1:1849410-1849482 GCF_002168275.2 Theobroma umbraticum
TGAGAACTCCATTTGGTATTTCACTCAAGTTTCTATGAAAAATGTTCTCATGTGATAGTCGTGCAACTAGTC
>NW_018397265.1:1849492-1849632 GCF_002168275.2 Theobroma umbraticum
AGACACCAGGTCATCTTGTATGAGGAATGACATACTTTGACTTAACCTCTATAAGTTTGGAAGCAACCAAATGCCTAAACAAGGTGTTATTGGATATGCCATGAAGCATGCGAAAGCGAATGAGTGGTCAAGAGAGGATT
>NW_018397265.1:1849765-1849849 GCF_002168275.2 Theobroma umbraticum
TGAATTCATAAAAGATGAATTACAAAGCATTCTAAACCCAAATAATCGCATAAACTAACTTTTGACAGGATTTCATTATGGATA
>NW_018397265.1:1849859-1850133 GCF_002168275.2 Theobroma umbraticum
AAAGAAAGTAAATAAGTTTACTTGGAAAGATTTCTACCCATGATAGAAATAATGGGAGCTAATGACACTTTAAAGGTCAAGGGTTATGAAATTATGAAATTCAATAGATAAGATCTATGCACAGAAATTGATTTAATGAGATGCATAAAGATGCATTATTCATGAGATGAATCCATTGGCTACAAACCATTAGTAGGATGCATATTAATGCACTACTCATATAGGATGAGTCTAGTAAATAATCCAACATGAATGATTGGATAATAATCTCTAT
>NW_018397265.1:1850164-1850336 GCF_002168275.2 Theobroma umbraticum
CATATTTTGTGCACATCATAAGGTTAGTGGGACTAAGGTAAGTTACTCATTAAAAGTGTATAAGATATATTTACCAGTCTCAGAAAAACAAAATGGGACTAAAGAGTTAGAGCTTAAAAGGGAACTCAACAAAATAATTTAGGATACATGTTAAAAGAGTTTAATATAGAAA
>NW_018397265.1:1850346-1850776 GCF_002168275.2 Theobroma umbraticum
TGTTAAAAGTGACATAAAGTCATGATTAAGCGGTTATATTGGAATGGTTCCAAAATAAGAAGTAATTGCATGATTATAACTATAATCGAATACAAACTTTTTGTTTAGGCTACAAAAGAAGAGCTATTTGGATCATTGGTTTAGTGAACCAATAAAGGATTTCGAGTTGTTAAAGTAACAACAAGAGCCATAATAATGGAATCAAGGTTCTCGTGATGATTAAAGTATATTTCGATTATGACAATAGAGATTGTCAAACATATAAATTAACATATTCTCAAATATTGCATTTTGGGTTGTCCTAGTAGAGACATAGTTTCTAACCGAAAAAGCTCCATCTTGGATATGTTAGCAATTGACTCAAGTGCAAGTGGAAGATTGTTGGTATATGCCCTTGAGCCAATTATATTAGTCAAGGAATATATATTGT
>NW_018397265.1:1850786-1850934 GCF_002168275.2 Theobroma umbraticum
ATATTTAATCGCATAATTTTATGAGATAAAGATTTTCTTTCGTGTTAGTACAATAATAAAGAGTTATTAAGTACTAATTGGATGAAACCCATGGAACATAAAGGCCTTGTAAGAGAATTATAAAATTGTTATAATTATGAGATCAATA
>NW_018397265.1:1850944-1851080 GCF_002168275.2 Theobroma umbraticum
CCATGTTCCTAAAATTGTTCTTGGTCATTGTATTGTCAAAATAGGACATTGATAATGCTCAAAGACTAGTACATGTTAAGCCTCTTTATTTGGGAAGTAAGGAATCGATCTCATAGATTGAAGTATATGGGATACT
>NW_018397265.1:1851090-1851240 GCF_002168275.2 Theobroma umbraticum
ATGTAGGTGCTTGTTAAAGAATAAGTTCACTGAATATGACCCTCTATGAAAACTCTATTTGGTATTTCACTCAAGTGTCTATAGAAAATGTTCTCTTGTGATAGTCGTGCAACTAGTCCTTAGACTTGAGACACCAGGTCATCTTGTATG
>NW_018397265.1:1851274-1851379 GCF_002168275.2 Theobroma umbraticum
TTGGAAGCAACCAAATGCCTAAACAGGGTGTTTTTGGTTATGCCATGAAGCATGCGAAGGTGAATGAGTGGCCAAGAGAGAATTCATTACCCCAAGTGATATGAG
>NW_018397265.1:1851389-1851719 GCF_002168275.2 Theobroma umbraticum
TCGCTTGTTCTCAATTCTTGATTAAATTGTATAAAGTCTTTGGCCAAAGCATGATGAATTTGAGAAAAATTAGTTTCCTATATTCATAAGGTTAGTCATGAATTATAAGAACTAATATGGAATGTCATAAGTAGAAACCGAGCCATGCTTAATGACATATCCGGGATATTTGATGAAAGGATCGTATTTCACTGAGAGGCTTATCATAGAAGGGTTTTGTCAAATTCTTTAATTGACTCTTTAACATTTGGGTGGTCATGATGTATTACTAGATGACGCTCATGATCTATAAATATAAATTAATTATCAAATTGATATTTGATTATGATT
>NW_018397265.1:1851734-1851913 GCF_002168275.2 Theobroma umbraticum
CATGTTAGAAGCCTAATGGGTCACACACATTAAGTGACATGATTGGGATTAAATCAAGATAATTAATTAAGTTGGACTTAATTGAAAGAGAATAAAATAAAGTAAAAAATTAATTAAGTTATCAAAGAGTTAATTAAATTAAAATACAACTGTTGTATTTAAGGTTACAAATTAGTTTG
>NW_018397265.1:1851923-1867955 GCF_002168275.2 Theobroma umbraticum
TATGTTATATTAGCAAACTAAAAACAAGAAGCCTCCAACCACTTTTTAACCGTTTCATAAAATAAAAAAAAATAGTTTTCTTTGTCTGACAAAATTAGATTCGGCAAGAATTTTGGTCCTTTTGTTTTAAAAACAAAACTTGCTAACACAAGTAAAATCCGACCTTGGAGAAGGTCTTATTTAGTTATTGTGTGGATTACTTTTAGAGGCCAGATACTTGGGTGGCTGAAGATTTGACAAATCCTAAAGGTGAAGAAGCAAAGATTTTTGGATTTAATTGGCTCTTGATTACGATATTTAGAGCAAGGTATGTAACTCTTAAACCTATGAGTGTTTATAATTTATTTGAAAGTTACATGAAAAATATAAATATTGATCTTGTAGGATTCGACTGTTTATCTGATTAAATATTACTTTTATTTTTTTGTTGCGTTATTTTAATTTTTGGTTATTTTTCATGTTTGAGCATAAGGTCGAATCCTAGTAGCTAGGATCTCTATCCATTCTAATCATAACCTTACGTGTGCTCAACAAACCATGATAAGTGGATTAAATAGGTAAATAAGCTTACCAATTGTATCTTTATACAACTCCTAGATTAGCTAGATGACAACACATTGCTTAAATATATCATATATGTTTCGCCTTGCCATTGCCTGTGGTTTCCATGATAATCAAGTTTCCAAGCATTTGGATTATATGAAACTAGTTGAGTAAAACCTTCTAATAGCTCAACCATATTTGTGAAAAAGTGTGACCTTAAGTGTGACCTTGAGTGCGCTCAACAAGCCTTTGGTTAAAAGAGCATCCAGGTTATTTTGCTATATGGTGGAACGCAACTTAATCATGTGTGGCATGTGACTCAATATTTATCGAGAGATTTTGTTATTTGTTTTTATTAAGACTTCATCCTGGCATGCATGGCATTTATTTATTGCATAAAATAAATCTATCGCATGTTACTACTTTGGATGATTATGGACTTTATCAATACTAATTTCCTTGAGCCATTAAAAGAAATTAGCTTAGTCAAACCTAGGGGATATCATTCAACAACTTGTAGTCTTCCTCCCCATTTACCTTTATGGCACCTTTAGATCTTCATCTTCAAATTGTAAAATAACTCCTAAACTAATTCTAATTCTATATTTAGATGTAACTAATTATATTTTAGTAAAGAAAACTCGTGATACATCCGAGGGGAGTTAAGTGAGGAGAGAATTTTACAATTCTAGAAAATCAAGAGAAAGGTGAGGTGCACAAACCCTATTTAACAAATAAATACCACGATAAAATTTAACCATACATCCACAATTACATTGGGCCTAGTCCATAATCATCCACATACATCTGCATGAACATAAGATTAAATCTATGTCTTGTTCAAATTTTTAATCATATGATCCATTTGGAATTAATTACATTAAACTCTTGAATTAACTTATTTCAAATATTCGGGTTTCAATTTAATTCTACATATGGAAATAATTTCCATATGTAAAAATCCTTACTAATGAATATAAATAACCTTGTCCAATCTTAATCTAATTAGGATAAGAATTATTACAAATTAAAATAATTTTTAATTTGCATTGTCTAAATATCTAAGGTTATTTACTACCAATCCGAAATTAAAGATTTTGTGTTTTAAATGACCTAATCTCATTTGGTAATATTAAAACAACAAAATCTTTATTTAACCATTTTTTTCAAAACCAAATTCATGAGTTAAAATTATAGAGATATTCCTTTGATTTCAAGTTGCCCATTTATCCTTTAGATTCCATAACTTCTAAGAATTTAATTCCTTTATTTATGAAAATTTTACAAAACAATTTTGACCTTTGTTGTTGATTTCTCACACAAGTATATCTATCACAAACAAGTAATATAGTGATGAAGTAAAGTATCGTTCCCATAGAGAATTGTTTTAATTCCTATTTGCTAACTATTAAAATTGACACACCTTACTTTTATTCAAACAATAAAAATTAAAATAAAAAGTAAAATTGAATTTAACAAACTTAAAAACTAGAACTAATATAAAATTAATTAGCAAAATTACTTTATTAAACTCGATTAATTACTAGACCTAAGATTATAATATCCCTCAATACTTCATCTAAATATTGTTTCTCTTTCTTAAATTATTTTAATGGATTAAGTTGCTAACCTAGAGTCTTGGTTTATTTACAAGTCCTTGTCGAAGTTCTCATAAAAATACCTTTCTTAATAAACTTACTAAATATATATGCAAATTAAATTAAAGAAACATTTATTAAGTTTGTGCTCTAATCCTGGCTACATATGATTTATAGGTGTATGTTTACCCTGTATGTAAATCAAACCACCTAATCAACTAAGTGCATTTGATCATATGTTATTTTATTTAAGGTCTACTCTAAATCTCCTTCATCAAGGTTTAACTTAGGTTTTCAATTTAATCTAAATCTCCTTCATCAAGGTTTAACTTAGGTTTTCAATTTAATCTAATTAGTGGCTGGGCAATTAAAAGCATTAATAATAGAATAAAATAAATAACTTAAAACCATCAAACATAAACAAAAGAGACATAAATAATTCAGATTACGTATTGAGTGCAATTATAATCTTAGATAAATAAATTAGTTCTCCATAATGTAATACATCATCATCAAATAAAGTTTAAACATTAAAACTAAACTAAGAAAAAAACAAGAATAACACAACATAAAGAATCCCAAGTATTGTAATCTTGATCTCTAAATCTTGTTGAATCTCTTGAATTGTTCTCATCTTTAATGAGACTTTTTTCAATGATTTTGTGGCTAATTCTCAGCTTTCAATCTGGTCTTTCATGTCCCTAAAAGTCCTCTAAAAGGTTGCTTTTACAAGGCTTTGAAGTTGGGCCAAGTTAGGTGAAGAAATAAGTCAATTCTAACCAGCATTCCATCATCAGACTATGTGAGCCATAGCCTACCTCCACCAAGGCCGCAGCCTCAACCATTTAATTTGCAAAAATTGTGATCTCTTCAGGATTACTATAGTGCTACAAATTCGACAAGATTTTTGACCACCTTCTAAGCTGAACTAGGATAAATGGTAAACATGAAAGTTGTATCTTTTTCTCTTAGCTTTCCAATGGTCCAATAATCACTTATTTAGATTTTTTTTTTGTTAAAGTTATGGTCAAAATACTAAGACATGTGTAGTGAAAGTCTACATATCATGGGCACTTAACTTGACAATTCTTCACCCTTTCAATTGCATACCTACAAAATCAGAAAATTAATCAATAATAACATATTTGAGGCACACTAAAACCAATTTAAGTACAAAATTAACTAAGATTAGATTGACTCACTTAATTAACTAACTTAAAATAATTAAATAAAACCTAATTAATTTTTATGCATTCACTACAAAATTTTTGACCTGTGCCTATAGAAAAAATTACAGCCATAAGTGAAAAATCCACTGCCTTAGGTTAACGTTGCACTTAAGAAAAGTGTAACCTTAGCCAATGTATGGAAAAGATTAGTTACATTTCTTTATAAGATTTTGCAGCATAATTAGGATGCAACCATATAGTGAATGGTTGCAATCCTAAAACCTATGATAGCATTTAAAATATGCATCTAAACAATACACATAACAACACATACAATATTCCAATATGCAACAAAAGATACATCATAGCAACCTATAAAGTATAAGCCATGTAAATTTTACATCAAACTTTAATATATATTGATCAGCAAACTTTGATTTTATAGCAAATTTACAAAAGTATATAGTCATTCAATCTCAAATTTTACATTAAATTTAACAAATTTTACACAAAGAATGCTTTTTAATCCAAATTTGTTGCTTTAGCAAAAAGGATGACTCCAACAAGTTTGCTAATTTTAAAATAAGAAAAGCAAGAGAACATGAGATTATAAAATATAGTATAAAATAATCTAAAGAATCAACTCAAGAAAACATAGATAAAGACTTTTTCTTATCATACATGGGATCAAAATCATCATCCTTCACGTCACAAAGCTTTGTTCTCTTATGATGAGGTTGTAAGTTCGCATACTACAAATAAGAATTTAATAAGAGAAATAAAGTAGGTAGCCATGCCTTATTATCAATACAAATACAACAAATAAATAAACAAATAACATAAAATGAAAAGAGTTGAGAAAATCTCTAAGGATTTCTTTCGATCCATGTTTACCAAGAATTTTCTTAGTAACCAAATGAAAAAAATGAACAAAGAAAGAAAAAGAGAATTGATGAATCGAGAACAAGAGAATCTACTTGTCTTAAAAAATTTTAAGTAAAAAAATCTGAAAATTTTAGTGAGAATTATAGTAAAAGAAGAAAGAGGTATAAACTAAAAGTGATTTTCCAAAAAGAAAAGAATTGAACGTAAGAGATAAGGGTTTTTTCCAAGCGATTTCATGGGCCATGTTTTCCTTTATTTTGTAGGCTTTTAACCTTTTAATCTTTTTTCTATTTGGTGGATTTCTTTCTTCTTAATTTGTTTTAGTTTGTTTTAATTTGTTTGATGGGATTACACTTTAAATAGTGTAACTAAATGGAAATGTTTTAAGCGTTTTATTATAAATTTAGTTATTAAAATAAATGCTGCTAAAATTATGCAGTAAAGCTCAAAAATGTTATTGTGAGTACTACAAGAACTAAGTTAAATTATTATCAAAATTAAGTTCAAATAACTTCATACCTTAGAGTTATCACACCCTTAAACTTAAGATTTTGCTAGTCCTCAAGTAAAACACAAAAAAGAAACTAATTTACAAATATAATTTAAATGGTGAAAACAACATAAATAAAGCAACTACTAGAGATAAAACGTATCAACGTCAATGATCTCCCATAATTTCTTTAAAAGTATGTCTATCAACTTTTAACTCAAAGAAAATACAAGCATCATCCAAATTCGTGCTTCAACCCATATGCAAGCACATTTTTTAATGGATTTTTGTGTGTGTGAAATCTTTTATCAAGAATATTATAACATTCAAACGAGTTTATGCAAGTACAAAATTCAATTTAGTACTAGAATTCTATAACTTTACTTTTCATCTCTCTCCCCACTAATATAGACAAACATAAAGTTAAAGATCAATAAGACTTTATAAAGCTTGTAACGTATGGCTAAGGCCTAAATAGGATAAATGATATAATGTGGCTCAAATCACTCTAAGTACATAATTATTCTAGGATCTAATATAGAGCTCTATTTTCCTTCTCCATATACGCCCTTTCTTCCACATTTGAACTTTTCTTTTGTTCAACACTTTATTCTACCTTTTTTTTCAATTCCACAATTTTACACCCCAAAACTTATTTTCTTTGTTTTGCAAGTAGTGGGGTGATTCTTAATATTTTGAAATTTTTTTTTCACATTAATATCACCTTTCCACCATATGCATTTAGCTCAATATATATATTTTCTAAAATAATATAAATGCTCAGGAGTGAGGATGGCAACTTTGGAAATTTTATTTTAAGGCTAGGCTTATTATTATGTGGTTAAACAAAGAAAAGAGAAATTAGGCTTAAAAGGGTATCCTAAGGATACAAATATAGTAAGGTTGTCTTGAAAGGCTCAAACGGTCAAAAAATGACCTAAATTGTATTTCTAAATAAGTATTTTCTAGGATTTCACCTCGAGAGAGAATCAAGCAAATTTTAAAACTCATGACATAATCTAAATTTTATATCAATATAAACCTTCTTTAAATAATCACAATAATATAAGGCAAAAGATATAGTGCTCAAAACTGTGGAAAACATACCCTAACAATGATACTAAACAAAAGAATTTAGCATGAATGCAAACAAAAACCTTATTTACCAAAAGCTAAAAATTCAAGACAACTAATTATCATCATTGGATAAGGAAACCATCAAAAAAAATTGGCACAACTCTACTTTAAATTCTTAAAAATTTAATCAAATATAAAAATTTAAATGATCAACTAATCCTAATTACTTAAAATTTAAATAACCAAGCAAATAAAATTAAATCTTGATACTTCTATAGAATATTTATTAATAAAAAAATAAATTCATCCCCAAAAACTTAAACTAAACATTATCCTTAATGTTAAAAAAATAAAAGAAAGATAAAGAATACTCCTCTAATGGTTGAACAACTTCAAAGAAGCTTTAATCCTCTTTCTCATCTCCATCATCCTCTACCTCATTATTACGAATAAGAGGATCTAGAGCAAATGGAAGAGTAGCCATGTCTATCCTTATAAAAGCTCCATAAGCTCGAAACATTTGATCCATATGTTGATTACATTGAGTTTGATAAGCCATTTGTCACTCAAATTGGCACTTAAGTTGCTCAACTAGGTGCTCAAGTTGCTCAATCCTCTGAGTCATTAACAGGTGTTGGGATCATGGTCAGGGGGGTTAAGGATGGTGTGTTGAATAAGAACTACCCCAACAGAATGTTAAGGTTGTCTGAAGATGAGATTGATATCAATTGGGAGCTTAGGGTGCAACAACTCCTCACTAGCATCCCAATGTACATCAGCCATCTTACACATGGTCGTAATCAGAGAAGGGAACCACAAGCCATCTTGTTTTGTTTTTGCAGTGTGTGTCATGGCTTTATAAATTACACAACCAATATTAATTGTGAGTCCCATCATGATGGAATGAATAAAAATGGCTTTATCCTTTGTGACATCACTAAGATGTGTGGTAAGAAATAGGTTAAAGGCTACAAAGTATAACCATACCTTGGAATTTAGTTTCATCACTTTTCTCTTGATAGAAGCTAGTGCATTATTGTAGATCCTCCATTGAGCGCCTTTCCCATAAAGTATCTAGATGATGGCATCCCAATCCTTATGTTCAACCAAGTATTGACCATAGCCATCATTTTCAAAATCAAGAACTTCATAAAATTCATTGATGGCATGACTCAAGAATGGAACTAGCTTACCTCGCACAAAAACAAAATCATTAGTAGCTTCAACTGCATTAACATAAAATTCTCTTACCAAAGGGATAATTGCCACCTTTGGTGACGCACAAAATTTTTGCCAATGTCATTTATTGATCATTAGTTGAAGGTTAAGTTGTGTGATAAACCATTTATCCAGTCCTCACTCTGGTATGGCGATTTTGTTAACGAGAAAGCTAGCATATCTAGCCATAATGTCAACAGACACAAATTGAGTTTGATCAAACGAGCCATTGAAACTTGCTCTTGCTCTTTTGGGTGCCATTCTCAAATCCCCTGCAATTAATGTGCATTTGCAATGGCAACTTACCTAATAATTTTTAAATGCATAGATCAAGTTAATCTACCACAACCCAATAAGAACCAAGCATGATAGCATAAGAATCATCAATTTCCATCACAAAATGTCAACAAAATAAATAATGTAAAGCAAGCATTCAATAGTTCAAAAAATAGAAAAAATATTACAGAAAAATTAAAAACTCAAATAAACTACTGAAGTGAAAAGGGAAATTTGATAAAGATTTTAGATGTGGTTAATGGGTATGGAGAGAGATTGATGAAAAGCGAAGAGTGGGTTATAGAACATTGATGAAAGATAGAGAGGTGCAAGTGAGAGAAGTTTAAAGAAAAGTGCAAAAAATTTTGAGAATAAGGGAATTGTAAGGCTAATTGAGTGGGAAAAGGTTTAAATAAAGGAGGGGAAGGTATGGTTTTAGGTTAAAGCGAGTGGTGGGCTGCCCATTTTCTACAGCCTATAAGAGAAAGGCCATGGCCTACCCCTAAAGGCGCTATGACTTTTGTTGAAAATGATCACGAGGCTGTAACAATGTTTTACGAGCACTACAACTCGCTTTAAAAAGTATCACCCTGATAGTTGTAAATGCTTTTTTCTAAATGTGGGGCTGCAACTTAGGGCCTAGTGAGTCATTGTCGATGTAATTGCCAATCGAGAGGACGCGAGCTCCCTTAATGGGAGTCGCGGCCTACCCCACTTTTTTTTTATTGATTTTTTTAAAAAAGATTGCACCTGCATGTAACACCCTAAATTTTTTATATAATTGAGCTAATTGAGAAGGATTTATTGTGCTTTAAGGACATTGATGATATATTATGTAAGCCAAGTGTTGAAAGTGCATACATTTACACTTAAGCAAATTTTTAAGGAAATATGAAAAACAATGAATAAACTCTATGATTTGAGGTTGTGATTTGTATTTGATATGATAAATTGAGGATATGTATGTGTGGATTGGATTATATGAATGATTAGAGGTTATGGAAGAGGTTTAGTATGAGTTTAGTCTTTAAAAAGGAGTAGAAGTGCAAGGAAAGTCGAATATACTAGTCTAGGATGGATTATAAGCCCTTTGTAGTCAATCCTAAGAAGAAAAATGAGAAAAGATGCAAGCATACTTGTCCAAGATCGACTATAAAGCCTCCATAGTCAATCTCGTGAAGGAAAAATCGAATACAAGCAGACATACTGGTCTAAGGTCGACTATAGACCTCTAAAGTTGATCCTATGGAGGGAAAAATGGTGAAATCTACTGGTTCAAGTTCGACTATAGACTTCCCATTATTGACCCTAGGTTGTCCAATCAGCCAAATTCAAACTTAAAAACCCCAAAATCAATATTTGTTTCAATTTTCTCAGTTTTCTTTATTCTTCTACCATTTCCTCTTAAATTTAACATCCTTCAAACCATCAAATTCCATCAACAAATCTTAGATTCTAGGTAAGGAAGGAGGGAGTTTCACTTACCAAAAATCTTGGCTTGATTTTTATTTCCTCTCTTGCCCATTTGAAACCCTAAGTCACAAATGAGCACTTGGAGTTATTTAAAGTAAATTTGGAGCGTAGGAAACACTTTTAAAGGTAAGATTAAGTGTTTTTATCAATTGAATTTCAATTTAATCAGTTAATAACTTGGAGTTGATTTGGTCCAGCTTTGGTGAGATTTTCACCTTGAGTTTGGTAAGGAATTTAGAGTTAAGGATTATGCAATCTAGCTCCTAAGGTATGGTTTTAGCTCCATATTTGTCATGACCTAAATCTAGGTGGTCCATGACTGACACACAAGCCCAACAAGCAAGCCCACTAAACCCGAGCAATCCTTAGAGTCCAAAATCATATAACATAAGCCAAGGCATTCAATAATCAAATATTCATAATAAATTGATACAATAAATGCATTATCCCTAGCACATAGTTTATACAAATGTTTAAAAGGCCATACATTAGCCAATTAAAACGAGTTCGTGCAAAATAACCTTTACACAATATAGCATGGCACTCAGTGCCTACACGCATTATCCACAATGGAAAGCTTTAACTAACTTAATAGAATAACCAAAACGGAGAACCTACTAGATGCCAAAATCGGTCTATCACTAGACAACCTTTACCGCATAACTTTATGGCTTATTTATCTGCATATGGTATATAAATGGGTGAGCACTATAATGCTCAGTGAGTGGTGTAGATAAACAAAATCATATATGTTTATATAAAATATATATATATAATATATGCACTTTCTAAGCATCTAGATGTTCTAGTAATCATCTTTAAATACATGACATCTCATTATCCCTAAATCTCCAATATAAGGGCATGTCATTATCCTAAATGTCTTCAAAGATCATCACATATACCATTAGATTTACCCTCAAAAGTGATCAAAGTTATTCAAATCATTCTTCACGGCATAATCTAATTGCCGAAGTCTCACATCATAATCATATCACATTTATCTAAACCTCTTCATGGTTGTTTCACGTCATATGATCATCAAATCAACAAGTGGTCTTCCCCTGAACATAGTCAAATCACGCTTAGTGGTCAACATGTGGAAAATCAAACCACGCTCAGGGCAAAGCCATTAATGGAGAAACAAATCACACATGTGCCGAAGCAATGGACAGAGAACAGATCACGCACAACACCGAGGTAACTAACGAAGAATAGATCATTGACCAAAGTAATCTCCTGATGTTGACATCACTTAGAGTAATCTCAATGGATGGCATTAAAGCATTACAGGTGGGAATCACAGGCAGGATTAATGTCGTAAGCTTGTTTCATCGACGTCGCGATGTCGTGCTTTTTATCCTTGTATGGCTTGGGCATCAAGCGTGCCACAACCTCTTTCTTTCCAAGGCCGTGGCCTTCATTTTCCCATGTTGCATTGTGTAGAAACTATTGCAGTCTAGCCTCGTCTAACATGATTTCACCTATATCTGATTTGGATTGGGTTCTTAGTGGATTGATGTAATTGTGTAAAGCATGGATTTCAAAAATTTCTTTTATGAAGGAAGCAAGCAATCCAATTACACAAGCGGAAACATACATCATTCTTATTGCAAGTAACATAATCTCATTCAAAAAATAATAATAATATATTAAGTAAGAAAAATATACTTTTTATTTTGAGATTCTTATTTTTGGACACCACCACACCAATGAATGATTTTTTGACCAAATAAAGTTTACCACTTATTCTTCAAGAATGATTTCAACTTGAATGTTGAGTGGACAAGGTGTGGAATGCTAAACTACAAGATGGCAATTGATTTTGTCTCTCTTTTTCTACTAAAATTAATGGCTACTTTTCCTTCAAAAAATTCAATCAAGAATGGGAGAAAGGAAGAAAGATACGGCAAAATTTGGAGGAGGAAAGAAATGATGACTGAAACTTTTTCAAGAAAAAGTACATACGTATGTTTCTTTTCTTCCAATCTCTTCTCTTTTAATAAAAACTCTTGTCTTAATCGTTTAAACAAATCAAACACCTTTGAATCAATATTGACCATCCATTTAGAGTTATGGAAACATCAAACATGCTCCACAATTATCAAAATTAAAATTAAAGAATAAATAATTTAATTCTTAATTATCATTTAGAGTTCTTGATAAAATAAAACTCCTTATTGAACTCTTTTTATCAACATGGATGTCTAGATTCATTTTGCAAGAATCCTCCTAGCATCATCTTAATTTAAGACAACTCTTGTTTTTCATTAAAACAAAAATATTTTATCTTCTCTAAATTGAAACAAATATGTTTTCTTGTAAAGATTAAGACAAAAAATACTTTTCTTTTCTTAAATTAAGACAAACATATTTTTTTATCTAAATTAAAATCAAATATGTTTTCTTGTCTAAATTAAGATAAACATGTTGAAGCTGTCATTTTTATACACAATTTAATTAATTAAATTAAAACACACATTCCAACTTAAACAAGTTGAATTCTATGAAGCTATGTGGAGAATCTATTTGGACATAGATATTCCAAGTTTCAATAAACTTAGAAATATTCTTAATCTTATTAAAAATAATTCAAGCTTATTAGCCATGAAATCACTCTACCATAGATTCATGGTTGCACTTTTGGATTTCCATAATTACAAGAAATAATTAAATAATTAATATTAATTATTAATTATCTAATTGCAAACCTTATATTGTGAACCTTTTTAAACATCCAATGATAAAAGAAAAAATTATCGTTTTACCCTTTATGTCAATTTTATCCTCTAGTCTCAAATTTCATCCAATTAGTGATTCAATATTCTACATTTAATCTTTTAAGTATCTAGATGTGATGGGTAGCTAATTCATCAATCCACTAGGCCTAAATTAATCACCAATCTCCCTGAAGTCACTACAAGTGATGTTAATGCTATGAACTCCATTATTTGGATATATGTTTTAAAATGTTCATTTCGATTATAATCCCAAAATACAAAGTCTAGATCAACGCTTTATGATGATCATGCTCATGGTAAATCAAAGATTTTAAGGAGATTAAACGCGAGTCCATTATCCGTCAAGATGTTGATTCTATTATAAGCAAATGCATAAGTGTGAGATCAAGATTTGAGTAACGGTTAAACTTAAATTTGATTCTCACATGATTCTAGTTCATGTTATAGTGTTATTACTCAAAGTCAACCATTTCGATAATTTGAGACTCATAATTCCTTTGAAGTGAATCATATTCATTTCATTGGAAGTAATTTGGATACTATAGCTTTAATATAATAAAGTGACCCGCTTTATTATATAGCTATGAATAATTTTTTAGATTCAATTAAAATACATGCCTCTTATGTATGACTCTTCATACAAATGTATTTTAACATCTCAATAAAATTATGGTACCTTAATAACTAGATAATGAATGCTTACTTAAAACAAACTCTTTGTCTTATTATGAAATGTACTTTCATTACAAATTTAATAAATTAAGTATGAAAATATACTTACTTTCTAAAGCACCATATTCTCAACATTCCTAACAATCTCCTACTTGCCCTAAAGTGAGTATGACATAACCCTCATTTCAAGACTTTCTAAGTGACCATTAAAACTCTTTTGTGTTAGAGTCCTTGTGAATGATTCGGCAAGGTTCTGCTCTGTTGGAATTTTCTTTACAAGTACTTCTCTGTATTGTATGATCTCTCGAATGAGGTGATGCTTCCTTGCAATATGTTTTGCTGCTTTATGATTCCACGATTCTTTTGAGTTAGCCATTACTCCACTGTTATCACAATAAAGTGCAATAGGCTTGTTTGCATCTAGAATTACTTCAAGGTCCATAAAGAACTTACGAAGCCATACAGCTTCCTTTGTTGCTTCACAAGAGGCAACATACTTTGCCTCCATAGTAAAGTCTACAATACAAGATTGTTTTACACTCCTTCAAACTATGGCTCCTCTTCCAATGGTGAAAACATATCTTGATGTCGATTTTCTAAAATCAACATCAGATTGAAAATCTAAATGAGATTGGAAGGTTAGCATAGAGGATCATTGCTTTAACCATATCTAAAAGAGTTGTATTTCTTCTTTCAACTACACTATTATGTTGAAGCGTTCTCAGCACAGACAAATTAAAAACTATCCCATTGTTAATGAGATATTGTTGAAAATCATCTGATAAGTACTCACCTCCCTGATCTTATCGAAGTTGTTTCAATGGCTTGCCTAGTTGCTTTTCAACATCAGCTTTGAATTCTCTAAACGTTTCAAAAGATTCACTTGTTCTATGTATTAAATACACAGAGCCATGTTTTGACTAGTCATCAATAAAAGTTATGAAATATTCATAACCTTTTCTAGCTTCTACGTTCATTGGTCCACACACATCTGTATGCACCAAGTTTAGAACATTTGGCATTCGATTACCTTTTGCCTTGAAAGGCCTTTTAGTCATTTTAGTTTCAATTTAAGACTTACATACTAGCAAAGGACACTCAACCATATCTAGTAGAGTACCATCCTTTATATGCTTATTGAGTTTATTTTGATTGATATGACCTAAACGTAGATGCCAAAGATAATTTTGATTTATGCTAGATTCTTTAACTCTTTCAATTTTAAATCATATTCCTTCTATAGCATTTGCAAAATAAGTCATAGGCTTAAGGAAATAAAGATTATATCTTACAATTCTAGAACAAATAAAATCCTTTTCCGAATAAATAGTAAATGTCTCACTAATATAAACTGAATATCCAAACTTTATTAAACAAAAGACAGCAATCAAATTTTTATAAGTCTTTGGAATGTAATAAACATTTTCCAAAACTAAGTTCCAACCCTAAGGAAATTGAAGAATAATGGCTTCCACTGCTAATGTTAGAATGAATGTGTGATTTGGCATCCTAATTTGAAATTTCTCTTTACTTAGTTTTCTCCTTTGTTGAAACCCTTAAAAAAAATTACAAACATGGTTAATGGCTTCAGAATCTGCAATCCAAGTTTCCATAGAATCAACCACTAAACAAGCTCCTAACATATTTAGAAAACCTATACCTTGTTTACTCTTTTAGATTTCTTCAAGGTAAACCTTGCAATTTCACTTTCAATGTCCTTTGACACCATAATGGAAACATTTTCCTTTGGTGTTGTCTTCTAAAGTAGTCTTTCTCTTCAAGGGTTTTTCTTTGCTCCCACTAAGGCCTTAGAAGTCTTTTTATTCCCAACTATCTTCTTTTTATCCTTGGGTTTAGGCTTTAGTAGTGGAAAATGCATGTGCCTCAAGTTTCTTTTTCAAGTCAAGAACCTCATCCACATTAGGGTTTTGATTGACTTTTTACCGGATTTTCTATATACATTTTTAGAATATTTTAAGGCAAATTATGGGCTTGACTATGTTTCTAACTAAACATTTTTAGTATATAACTAAGTCCATATTACCATCTTGTCTAGATGTTATTTATTTTCCTATTTTCATTATGTATCTCATTGCATAAGACTCCTTTTAAACTAAAATACATAATATATGCATGGTATTCCTTAAGAGAAGTTGGCACCTTAATTTTAAACGACATATTTTCAAGCATACAAATAATATATATATCATTCTTATATATATATATATTAATATGTATATATAATAATAATAATAATATTATTATTATTATTATTATTAATATTAAGCCACATTAATGTCCAGCCTAGAAAAGATAAAATAAAAAAAAATTATAACTTGTAATTCTCTTCAATCTTGCTTGCTTCTAATGCTTGCTAGGATTACATCCATTTGGCACTCTTTTGAATTTTATGACTATTTAAAATCTCTAATTTTAATTTTAATTTCAATTTTAACACAATTTGAGAAAATAATTTTTTTATCCAATTAATTAATCTCATTAATTAATACCAAACTAAAATAATTTTCAATCCAAGCCTAAAACAAATTAATTTTCCAAAAATAATATTTTAGAAAATTTTTAAGAATATATATATTGAAAAAAATCAATTTATTATAAAAAATTTAAAAAGGGCCCACCCTAATGGGCTGTTACCCAACATCCCAGGGTGGATTGCTACAAGCATGCAACACTTGCTGCTACCTTGCGGCAGCTTGTGCTGCTGCCCAGTAGCATGTGTTGCTGCCCAGCACCATGTGTTGCTGTGTGCTACCCGGCAGAACACAACAAGGGATTGTGCTACCCAGCAGCACACCCTATTCCTCATTTTTTTTTAATCAAAGAAAAAATATTTTTTATAATAATATAATTTTAATATAAGAAAAACTCTTTTTTTAAAAAAATATTGATACCAAAAAAACTCTTTTTTTGAAAAAAAAATATTAATAGCCATAAAAAAATAAAGAGACCAAATATTACTTAATTACCTTTTTCTTTTTGGCTTTCAACATTTTTCTCCATAGATGCACTAAAAATATTAAGTAATATTAAAATTACATTGCTTTTCCTAGTTACGTAAATCTAAAAAAAATAAAAAAATCAAGAGGAAAACATGACGATGATAGGCCACCCTTCTTGTTACCTAGCCAAGAGAAAAAGGTTATATGTAAACTTTTATAGGACAATTAATGTGGTAGAAACCTTGAATCATGCATCATAACATATAACCATACATTGATTACATCAAGATAGTTAAATATATGCAAAAGTGACAACCATGCAAAATAAATATAAAAAACAATACTTGCAATAATCCTTACTCTGATATCAATTGTTGAAGTAGGATTTTAGTGGATTGATGTGATTGTGTAAAGTATAGATTTTAAAATATTTCTTTTATAAAGGAAGCAAGCAATCTAATTACACAAATTGAAACACACATCATTCTTATTACAAGTAACATAATCACATGCTAAAAAAAAGAATCTATTAAGTAAGAAAACACATACCTTTTGTTTTGAGATTCTTATTTTAGGACACCACTACACTAATGAATGATTTCTTGACTAAACAAATTTACCGCTTATTCTTCAATAATGTTTTCAACTTAAACCTTGAGTGGACAAGGTGTGGAACGCTAAACTACAAGATGGTAACCGATTTTGTCTCTCTTTTCTTCCTAAAATTAATTGCTACTTTTTTTCAAAAATTCAACCAAGAATGGAAAAGAGGAGGAAAAATACGGCAAAATTTAGAAGAGGAAGAAAGATGTGACGACTGAAACTTTTTCAATAAAAAATACGTACGTTTCTTTCCTTCCAATCTCTTTTCTTTTAATTAAAACTCTTGCCTCAAAAGTTTAATCAAAATCAAACACGTTTAAATCAATC
>NW_018397265.1:1867975-1868260 GCF_002168275.2 Theobroma umbraticum
ATGGAAGCATCAAACATGCTCCATAATTATCAAAATTAAAATTAAAGAATAAATCATTTAGAGTTCTTGATAAAATAAAACACCTTATTGAATAATAACTTTTATTTTATTCTTATCTATTTTTATTTAAAAAGAATTAATAATAAATAAAATAGTGATAGTCAAACATGGAGTCTCCTTTTATCAGCATAGATGTTTAGATTCATTTTGCAAGAATCCTCCTAGCACCATCTTAATTTAACCTAACTCTTATCTTTAATCAAGACAAAAATATTTTATCTTGTC
>NW_018397265.1:1868270-1868460 GCF_002168275.2 Theobroma umbraticum
CAAATATGTTTTCTTGTCTAGATCAAGATAAAAAATATTTTTCTTGTCTTAAATTAAGATAAATATATTTTCATGTCTAAATTAAGACTAAACATGTTTTCTTATCTAAATTAAGACAAACATTTTAAACTAGCCATTTTTGTACACAATTTAATCAATCAAATTAAAACATGCATTCCAACTTAAACAA
>NW_018397265.1:1868470-1869187 GCF_002168275.2 Theobroma umbraticum
ACAAAGCTAAGTGGGGAATCTATTTTGACATAGGTATTCCAAGCTTTAATAAACTTAAAATTGTTCTTAATCTCATTAAAAATAATTCATGCTTATTAACCATGAAATCACTCCACCATTGATTCATGGTTGCACTCTTAGATTAACTATAATTACAAGAAACAATTAAATAGCTGATATTGATTATTAGTTGTCCAATTGCAAATCTTATGTTGTGAACCCTCATAACCATTTAATGACAAAATGTGAAATTATAGTTTTTTCTTTTATGTCAATTTTGTCCTCTAGTCTCAAATTTCATCCAATTAATAATTCAATACTTTAGATCTTATGGTTTGAGTATCTAGATATGATGAGTAGCTAATTCATCAATCTATTAGGCCCAGATTAATCACTAATCTCCCTGAAATCACTGAAAGTGATGTTAATGCTATGAACTCCATTATTTGGATATACGTTTCCAAATGTTCATTTTGATTATAATCCCAAAATACGGAGTTTAGATCAATGCTTTATGATGATCATACTCATTGTAAATCAAAGATTATAAGGAGATTAAATACGAGTCCAATATCTATTAGAATTTCGATTCTACTATAAGCAAATGTATAAGTGTGAGGTCAAGATTTAAGTAACGGTTAAACTTAAATTTGATTTCACATGATTCTAGTTCATGTTATGGTGTCATTAGTTGAAGTCAACCATTTTGATGATTTG
>NW_018397265.1:1869197-1869312 GCF_002168275.2 Theobroma umbraticum
TTCCCTTGAAGTGAATCACATTCATATCGTTTGAAATAATCTAGACACTATAATCTTAACACAATAAAATGACCAGCTTTATTATATGGCTGTGAATAATTTTTAGATTCAATTA
>NW_018397265.1:1869322-1878081 GCF_002168275.2 Theobroma umbraticum
CTCTTATGTATGACTCTTCATACAAATGTATTTTAATATCTCCATAGAAGCATAGTACCTTAATAACTAGATAATGAATACTTACCTAAAACAAACTCTTCGTCTTATTATTAAAATGTATTTTCATTATAAATTCAATAAAATTAAATATGAGAATATACTTATTTTTTAAGGCACCATATTCTCAAATTTCCTAACAAATTGGGCAAAGTGGTAAACATGAAAGTTGTAGCCTTGTCTCTTATCTTTCCAATGGCTTAAGAATCATATCAATTGGACTTCTAAAGTGCAAGTTATGTTTGAAATACTATAGTATATATAAAAGAAGCACTTAGCTATACTTATATGGCTTATCACCAATTAAGGTCTTTTCATCAAATTTCCTTCAAAAAAAATAAAATGGATTAGCAATAACTAAAATTAAAATAATTTAAAATAAAATTAAACTAAAACAACTTAAATTAAACTACTCATCATGCACTGAACTTAACTAAGAAAAGCAACTAAAATACTTAATTCTGAATCTAAAATCTTAATGACTTAGCTACTTAAGAACCTAAAATATGACAAAATAACTCTATATAATAAAGTTATCAGGGGGTAAGAATACCATAAGATTAAGGCCAACGTGCCATATTTTCCCTTTTTTTTATATGTTGGCTTTAGTCCAAACATGGAGGTAAAAATACCACATGGTTAAGTTAGGCATCATACTACTATTTCCCTCTTATGAATCTTGGTGTAGAAATAAGAATACCACAATTACTATTGGGTGAAAGTATCCATTCTCCCCTTAATTCACTAATGGCATGTGCTAATGCATTATTTGTGTATTGGATATTGTAATGCCTGTGATTAGCAATTGATGATTATTGTGATTATCTAGATATGACGAGATGATTTGTTGAATCAATGATACATTGTCAATTTGATTGTTTGATGTTGAGTTTAAAGGTTTGTGGATTACCTTCCATTATCTTCTCGCAAATGTGTTATACGTTGAGCTTGCATATGGTCATTATATTTTATGCGTTTAGAGTTATCAAATGTATTTATGGCTAATGTATGGATTTATATGATTATCACGTTGTTTTGTAAATTATGATTTATTATAGAACTCTTTCCCCTTGGCTTATCCTTTTCCTCGTATCCATTCACGAAGTTTTTGTGACTCATGTTATTTTTCTCTATTTTATTTTACAGATTAATGTCAGTTAAAATTCTACCACGCAAGTATACGTATCGAATAGATAGTATATTAGCAAGTAGAGTATCGATCCCGCAGGGAATTGATCTAAAAGTTTACTAGTACTAAAATTATTGCAAATTAATCTTATCCAAACAATATCAAAATAATATCAAATCAAACTAAGTTATATCAGAATTAAATTAAGAAAAATCAAAATAATAAATACTCAAATAAATATCAAATCAAACAAGCCTAGGATTACAATATCCTCACACTTCATCTAAATCTTACCTCTCTTCCTTAACTTATCTCAATGGTTTGAATTGCTAACCTAGAGTCCTAAATTATTTTAAGGGTCTCCCAACTCATCTTATAAAAATATCTATTTTAACCAAAACACTATATCCCTATGTGAATTGAAATTAAACAACTCATTAAGTTCAGGCTCTAATTGGCTACATATGGCCTATAGGTATATCCCTATCCTATACGCAAATCACTTAATATGATCATATGCTATCCCAATTTTAGTCTACACTAAACTCCCTTTCCCAAGTTTGTTTAGGTTTCTAGATCAATTTAATTGGTGGCCATGCAATTAAAAGCATTAAGAACAAATTGGAATAAACAATTCAAATCCCATTGAAAATAAGCAAGAAAGTGATTAAAAATCTAGATTACATGTGAGTTCAATTGCAATCCTAGAAAAATAAATTAGTTCATAATATCTAATAAAGACAATATCCAAAGAAATTTAGCCATGAATCCAAGTCAAAGAAAATAAGAAAAAAAACACAAAGGTAAGAGAGAAAACTAATAGTTAGAGATGTATGATCTTGATTCTCTCTCCAATTCTCTTGTTTCCTTGCTTTGTTCTTGGCTCCAAATCTCCAGAATAGTTTCTTGCTGCCTCCTTTGCTGCCTCTCTTGCTGCCTCTCTTGCTGCCTCAAAAATCTCTGAAAAAGTCTCCTTAAATAGGCTCCAAATAACCTAATTTTGCGAAATTCCGTTAATGTCCTTTATTTTTTTAGGGAAGTCGCGTAGCGCTGCGGCGCTACTTCTCCAGCGCTGCAGCGTTGAGCTCTCTGGAATTTTGTATGTGTGCTTCCTTTCATCAACGCTGCAGCCTTGTTCTCCCAGCACTGTGGCAGTCTATCAACTTCAAACATGAGTTTCACCCTGATATGTTAAGAACTGGGCAAAGTAGTAAACATAAAAGTTTTATCCCTGTCTCTTAACTTTCTAATGGATTAAAAATCACATCAATTGGACTTCTGGATTGAAAGATTTGCTCCAAATCTGCATCATGTTCAGTCTTTACATCCTGCTGCGGTGTCCGAATTGACAAATGTTTTGACCATGATCCAATCATAACTGGGCCAATTGGTGAACATAAAAATTGTTTCCCTTCTTCTTATATTGATTGGTCAAAGAATCACCTCATTTGGAGTTTTTTAGAAAGAGATATGGTCAAAATATTGAAACATATACGAATGAAGCTATCACCATACTTGCACTGATTTTCATCAAATGAGTCTTTTTCATCAATTTCCTACAAAAGCCATAGGAGAAATTAGCAATAACTACTCTTAAAGTAATTTAAAATAAAATAACCTAAAATTTAACTAAAATAACTTAAATTAATCACTTAACAAATAATCAAACTTAAACTAAAAAAAACACCTATAATGCTAAAATTCGAACATAAAATCTCAAAGATCTAGCTACTTAAGCTCCCAAAATGAGTCAAAATAACTCTATATAATAGAGTTATCAATTAATAACTTGCTTGATTAGGCAACTTGCGGACTAGACACCCAGCTCATTCATGGTAGGTGTGGTAAAGCCTTCCTTCCAAACTTTTAGTGTCGTTACACTCAGTAGTGTGTCAAGTCAAGTCATTTAATCATTATGTTGATATTAAACTTGACTATGTAGATAATGTTGATATTCATGTTTATGTTTTTGCACATTGCGTTACGCTTTGTATATGGGTGCATGAGCATAATAAAACTATGGTGGATGATCCATAACAATTTAGGTAAGAGATGTGTGCCGAACCACAGTTGTTTTTAACATATGCATATTTATATGAAATGTGATAGAAACCACACTTTACATTAAGAAGTTTCGTAATGTGGTAGGCTTGATAAATTAAATGCATATTCATAATTGTTGATGAATTAATATGAAATACACTGGATGACTAGCTCATATAGGTCCATACGCGGGTCATGATCTTTCCAAGAAATGGGATGTGACAGAAAGTGTGGATTAACTAAGCTTATGAACTAAGCTAATGAATGAGAACAATGTTTTGATTACTTATGTGTGCTAATTGGACTAAATCCCATTGTATCTCCGAGGATTGGTTAGCTAGAGGAGCTTGACTAGATGGCCTAGCTTTAGGTTGGTGGCATATGAAGTGAGTGCAATTGCATTAAGAGGGTTGTGAAAAAAAGCATGACAAATATTTAGTTGAGTTGTATGTGCCTTGAATATGTTCTATTATGTTTTAACAAATGAAATCGAGTATATGTGAATGTATTAATGCTTTTAATTATGAAATTTGCATTAGGAGCAAGTTTTTCTTAAGTTTTGTACTATGTTATGTTGATGCTATGTCATGTTGAGATTCTAAAAGTATGTTTGAAATATAATAATGCCAGTTCTGTTATATGATGGAAATATGTTTGTGTTTTTGCTAAACTTTGTGTGGCATGGTTTCAAAGGAAAAGCATTAAATGATTTGTTGTCCGATGAATGTTGTGATGGAAAGCCTATGTGTTAGAATGTTATGAATGAAATGATTTAATGTATTGGTACCAATTTTAGGTACTGGTGATGGCATGGTGGTGAAACCACATGCCTTTGATTATGATAAGATGTTGAAAAAGTGTAAAGGATTTCCTCATGGTTTTCTAGTGATAGACGATTTTGGTGGAGTAGCTTAGGTCAAGAACTTGTCATAGCAACAGTATCGCTAAACATTGCGTGTAATGAAAGAGAGAACACCCTAGCTAGAACGGGTATAGTAATGGTGCTAGCCTTGTGGAGGGAGGAAAGCACAAGCTTTACTTAAGGTCATTGGCCGTTGGCAATGGACCATTTATTACAGGTTGGCTACCCAAAAAGCACCCTTAATGGTGGGCGTACAATCTTAGTTTAAGGGCCATGGTATTATGTCTATAGTACTTCACTAGTAGGCTCCACCTAGATATATTGATGAATTGAGAATTAAAGTTGAAATGACATTCAAGTTTGAATGATAAATCTGTTTTCTTAAAGTATGTTTTTTAAATTGTTTAAGATGATATGAGTGTTTTTGGGAAAGGTGTCGTGTGTTTGAGCTTGTGTGATTAAACTTTAATTTTTAAAATGTGTTAAATGTCCAATTTTGTGCAGATTTTGAAGAAGGTATTGATTCCTCTTAACATGGTATTGGTGCTTGTTCTTCAAGATTGAATTTAAAAAAGGCTTCAAGAACAAAAGTATCGATAATTTTGAAAAAAGTATTGCTACTTTCTCAACAAAATAGGTGTAGAGGCATTCTGTTTTATATGTATCAATACTTATGCTTAAAGTATCAATACTTACGCTTAAAGTATCAATACTTACAAACTAATTTCCAAAATATAAGAGTATCTTATGTATTTAACTTGTGGAAGTCTTTTCACTTTAAATTTAATCATGAATGCAAATAGATTGACTTGAGATTTCAAATGCATACATGGATTTGGTTTTCAAACCAAATTGCATGGTCTTTAAAGTAAATGAATGCATAATGGTTTATAAACTTCCTTGTCTATTTATTTGTTCCTATTTTATGTCTCTCACTGAGTTATATGCTGACCGTTTTCAAATTTCCTAGTTTGGTTTTTGGATCCTGAGGTAGCTGGATCATGAGCGAAGAGCTTTACCTTATTCTCTCACCTAGAAGGTGTTGTCTATGGCATTTAGTATCTGATCTTTTGCACCCAAAGTCTTCCTTTGCACAATCATAAGTAAAGGTGAACAAAATTGAATCGGACCAATGACCTAATTAAATAAAATGCGATTTTGGTAAAATGGTTCAATCCAATTGATCCATTGAGTTTATTAATCTAAAAAATTTGATCTAATTGGCTTAGTTGATTGATTCTTGATTTTAAAATTTTTAGACCGAGTCGATCAAAAGTATAAACTAAGGTGGCGTTTGGTACTTTACAATGCAATGTGATTGCATGTAATGTAATTACAGGTAATGTGATTACAAGTAATGTCATTGCAAGGAAAATAACATTACAATGTTTGGTATACAAGCAAAATAACGATTAAAATGCAGAGAAGATAACATTACAGCATTTGGTTTACAAGTACTTTGCTGAAAATGTAATGTTAATTTTCAAAATTACCCATAGTTATTGAAATACAAGTTTATTATATTTATATTTTTTATTATTAATTTTTATATAATATCATCTATTAAAATATTTTTAATGTCTATATTTTATTTTCATTTATTTTATTATAATGTTCTATATTTATTTTCATTTTCTTAATATAATTTTTATATATTATTTTATATTTAATTTATTTTACCTATATTATATAAATTTTAATATTTAATATTTTATTTTATTTTAATTTTTGATTCTTATATTTTGTTTTAATATTTTTTATTTTAATTATAACATTATAAAATATTTTTAATGAGGTAATAAAATTGGAAGGTAAAATGTCTTTAAGAACATTGTAGAGTGCAATGTAATGTGATTGCATTGGTTTTGAACTGTAATCACATTACATCCTTTGGCTATAATGTGATTATATTGCAATATTATATTGTAGTGGTTTGTTGTAAAACAAAAACTGCAATGTAATTTAATTGGACATTTTGTAGAGAAAGTGTTCTCACTTTCCTCATGCCAAATGTCACTTAATATTATATATATTAATATATAATATATATATTATTTTTAAATTTATATAAATATATATTTTCAAAATTAATTTTCATTTCATATTTTATATTTCTGGATAAAGTTTATAAACCATAATATTATAATTTTTTGAAAAAAATGATAAAAGTTTGATTTTTTTATTGAAATCAAATCGACAGAACCAATTTAATGTTTGATTAATTTAATCTTTCCTTATATTTGATCCTTTTTGTTCAAAACTAAACCGATTGAACGGATTCGATATTTGATTGATTTGGTTTTATTTTATGTTTATAGATTTTAATTGATTTTTTAAAAATATTTAATTTATTTAATCTTTAAACATAATGAATCGGACCGAACACAATCGAATGTTCATTTGCTTACCTCTATCTAAGACAAGTGTCTCTAACGGCCAAACAGGAAAACCATAGCTACTTTTAACGCACGCGCCACCGCCTGACCGTCTGTCTGTCCTACGCGCGCCGACAAGTAAAATGCTTGTTAAAAATGGCTGAAGAAGAGAAGGAAGAAATCAAGTCGTTTAAAGATTTAGGCTTATGCGACGAATTAGTGGAAGCGTGCGATAGTTTAGGTTGGAAAAACCCTACTAAAATCCAAGTCGAAGCCATTCCCCACGCGCTCGAAGGTTCGGGGGCCTTTTCTTCTAACTAAATTGTTTTGAGGAACTTCTTTCAATTGGAAATTTTTTTCAGTTTCGTGGATTTCCGTATTGCAGGGAAGGATTTGATTGGACTTGCGCAAACTGGCTCGGGTACAACAGGGGCATTTGCTCTTCCTATACTGCATGCGTTTTGAAATGCCATTTGAAACAAGGATATAAATCTGCAGCCGTGTTCTTCGCTTTGGTGCTTTCCCCAACACAGTCTGATATCTAGAAGCGTTTTTATTTTATTTTGGAAAGGAAATTTGTTTTGTTTATTGTCGAATTTTATTTGGTTTAATCAGTAATTTGTTATCGCAGGGAGCTTGCAATTCAAATTGCAGAACAATTTGAAGCGTTAGGCTCTGGGATTAGCCTGAAATGTGCAGTGGTAAGCTTCCAGTCAAAACCATACCTGATCGTTAGCCAGTTGGTTACTTTAAAAATGGTTTTTGTTGTTTGTCTAATAGGATTGAGATCTTCATTTTTGACTGGCTCTTTAATTTTTGCTTTACATGTCAAAAATTGTCTGACAGCCTCTTTTGCATGAGTGATGTTTGTTGTGCTGGCTTCCCTTATTTTTTTTCTTCATTTATACTCTTCGTAAATGAACTTATTTGATTGGTTAATTTTGGTTCTGAATATTGAAAGCTTGTTGGAGGCGTGGACCTAATGCAACAACAAATTGCCCTTGGAAAGCGGCCACACATTATTGTAAGTTCATCTTTTGCTTCCTCACTATATTCTGAAAAGTTATTGTGCTATGAAGCAGTTTTGAGCCTAAAGGATCTGGGTTGAGTGGACCCATGAGAAAAGACTATTGTAATTATAAAGCTGCAGATAACAGTATGATAGACAAATTTGATTTTAAGTTTCTGAGTGTTAAGTGTGTTGATGCCTTTTCTAAGTTGTTTATGTTCTATGATGTTGTGACAAAGATTATGCGTAGTGGTTTTCAGTATACTCATGCTTGATTTTTTACCATCATAATCCTTTTCTTTAATCTTGGTCTACTGGTTGACTGCACTACAGTGGCACTCCCTTGTACAATCCTGATGTCATCTAGGCAAGCAAGGACCTCCAGTTTTCTTTTATGATTTACTTGCAAAGCATTAGGATCAGGGCTGGGGAGCTTAGTTCTTTGGTGTGCCTGTGAGTTTATTTAGATGATAAAAATATGTTTTGGTGCTCATTTTGATGGAAAAACTTTATTTAGAATTTAAAAGTTATTCCCTTAATTGTAAACCCCCCTTAAAAAGAAAAACTTTCAAGAGAAACATATCGGTATCCTGTTGTTATATGTAGCTGCAATATATAGGACACACATTGGCAATTGATGAAAAATAAGTATCTTAGAACGAAGTATACACCTGAATCTCTTCTTGTGTTTATAATACTTCAATTTAATATTTCCCCTTGTAGGTTGGGACTCCCGGACGCCTTGTGGATCACCTAACCAATACTAAAGGTTTTTCTCTTCGAATGCTGAAATATTTGGTAGGAGTTTCTTCTCCTTCTTCCTTTGTTTTTTATTTTTTTATTCATTTTTCCCTTGGCATGAGTGGTTGAATTCAATATTCATGGTCATATTTTTAATTTCAGAAAGGGTTTAGACTTTTAAATGAGCAGGTCTTGTTTTGTGAAAGATTTTTTAACTTTTTTCCACCCTTTCACTTGAGATATCCTTTGTTTACTTTTTTAGCTATATGATATGAATGCCAATGTCTTACATGGCCCTTTAAACGGAGTCAACTATAGAACCATATTACAGTTGGTGCTTGATATAGTTTCATATGATTGACCTGGATAAAAGTAATAAAATACTTATTTTCTTACTTACATACATCATTAATTGTTTGATATGTATGTTTATTTACTGCTGAAATAATGTATCTATTTGGCAGGTCTTAGATGAGGCAGATAGATTGCTGAATGAGGATTTTGAGAAAGCACTAGATGATATTTTGAATGTTATTCCTCGTG
>NW_018397265.1:1878091-1880583 GCF_002168275.2 Theobroma umbraticum
ATATTTGTTTTCTGCAACTATGACCAAAAAGGTATGTGTTGAAAGGAAAAAATATTTCATGCATGTCCATCATATACCATTATCTATTTCAAATCATTGGTTACCAGTGGTGCACATGGATTGAACTTATAAGAAAAAAGACTTCACTTTTTCGAGCTTACTAAGAATATGATCCTGGGTATAGCGCGCTGGTGCAATATGAATTATATAGCTGACTTTATACAGTTAAAAAAAAAGGTTTATGTTGGTTACTGTTAATTCATATCTTTGCAAAAGCAGGAAGTAGTGCATGGGTTGCATTTTATTGGTGTTGCACTTTTATGCACCTGATTTTTTTATTAGGACTGGAAATTACCTATATGATCTACTTTGATCATGTGGATAAGGATGCTTTTGCTCTTTCTCCTTTTACGTGGTCTCATGTAATTCTCCGACCAGGGAACATATGTTACTCTGTGTGTGTCCATTTGTCAAAAGGATATTTACTAGATGGTTAAGGTCTGTATATTATTTGTTAAGACAATAGTTGTTAAGATATGTCACTTCTATTAACTTGTGAAATTGACTACTCTTGACAGCCAGAAGATGGTATTGCCAGTGACTATGGTCTTCTATGAAATCTGTTTTCAAAGTGATAATTATAAATTTTATCCTTCAAACTCAATGCAAATGTATTTTAGTCTTACTTTCCAGGTCTCATGTTTCTTCCAAATTGACAAGGATAACATTTATCCATTAGTACTTGTTAACATATTGTTGGCTATCACCACATGAATAGCAAAAAAGGGAATCATGTAAACTTCAAAGCCCCTAATTAATTTTTGATTAACCCTATCTAAAGGGTGGGTTTTGCTTCCCTCTCTTTTCTTGCTTTAATAGCTATTTTGTTAATAGAGTTTGAAAGGGTCAAACATTTAATCACAGAAAAATTTGAAGATGAATTTTTAATGCAAAGTTTGAAGACCCATTTGGACTTAGACTAAAAATTGGAGGGAAAGTGCTAATTTTGCAGCTAGTTTGCAATCCTATTTTCTGTAACGTTTTGAATAAGCAATATACTGACTCAAAGGGGTTCTCACTTTCAGAAAATAAAGCATTCATCTGATACTTTGTCATACAGGAATTTTACTGAGGAAAAGCTGGTGCTAAAGTCAAATGGAATCCTTAGCTAAAGTTTGACACTATATCTCAGTATTATCGCAAAAAGATGACATGAAGCATCCATGCCATTTTAATCAAACTTATGTCAAGCACTCCACCCATGTATAGGATTTTTTTTTTTTTGATGAGAAGAAAGAAAAAAACTGAAACGATGAGTCATGCTTAGAGCATATCTGAGAAAGATGTGTGTTTACTACACAGAATTTTCGCAATTTGACCTGATTTTTACAATATTGATGACTTTACTTTGTGGGTGAAATGTTTGACCGTGTATTTGCTGATGTTGCAGGTGAAGAAGCTACAAAGGGCATGTCTGAGAAATCCTATGAAGGTTTGATAACGATATTTCTGCAAAAATTTTCAGCTTTCTCCATTTTTATTTTTAACATTTATCAATTTTTAGTTGGTTCATTTCTTTTCAGATTGAAGCAGCATCTAACTATTCCACTGTTGACACACTGAAGCAGCACTATCGCTTTATACCTGCAAAGTACAAGGTGCCTAATCTTCTAATTTTTGAATTCTGTAATTATTGGGGCTTTAATATTTTGTAGATTAGGTTTGAATTCTGTACACTTTTCTGCAGTTTATTTGGCCTTTTCTTCTATTTCCTTTCTGCTCATTTATCATATTGTGTGGTTTAGATAGTCTGGACAAATTCAGGAAATGAGATCAAGTGGCTTGCTTTAATGAGTTTGTTCTGTTTTCAAGACTTACCAAAAACGCTGATATTGTGTATAACTTTGCATTAAAAAAGGTTAAGCTACTAATATAATAATGATAAACATCTCAGTACCATAGTTTGAACGTCTAATTTCCACACCCCATCCTCTTTTTAGACCCTTTATAGCTGTATTCAGCTGTCTTCAGGTCCAGGCAATTGGCATGTCAGAAACATAGATGCATATCCACACCCCAGCAACAGAGGTCATCATATGAGCTAGGCATCTTTGTCATACTTTGAAGATTAAAATTAAGCTTTGAGTTGTGCTAATAGGTATGAGTTTTCATGCCATATCATTACATTTGTTGTGGTTGAATAGGGAATTTATTTTTGGTAGCTGGGAAACAAGATAGTAATCTTGCCATAGTAATTTTTTCTGTAAGTTCCAGAAATGGATCAAACATGAGGGTCTCTTCATATTGCATTTCTATGCCCTTTATAGATGTCTTTTGTTATATAGGGAATTAATTTTTTGTAGCTGGGCAACTAGATAGTTATCTACCCCATAGTTTTAATCTTTTTCTGTTAGTTCTGGAAATGGATGAAGTATGAAGATCTCTTCATGCTGCATTTCTATGTCCTACGTAAATCTCTTCCTTTATATATT
>NW_018397265.1:1880593-1882546 GCF_002168275.2 Theobroma umbraticum
TTATTGCAGGATTGCTATCTTGTGTATATTTTGACTGAGATGTCAGGATGTACATCTATGGTTTTTACTCGGACATGTGATGCAACTCACCTTTTGTCTTATATTCTTCGGAATCTTAATATAAGGGCAATTCCCATTAGTGGTCAAATGACCCAGGTATGTGTTTTATTTAGTTCATGTACTGATTTATAATTTTGCTCTTCAAATGTGGGTGTTCCCCCCTGTCTTCTTTTGCCCTCTCCTTTTGTTTTTGTTTTATTATTATTTGCCCACACTTTGTTGACATGATGCTTTTGACAGTCAAAGAGGCTTGGAGCCTTGAATAAGTTCAAGTCTGGGGAGTGTAATGTTCTTGTCTGCACTGATGTGGCTGGTAGAGGACTTGACATTCCATCTGTGGATATGGTTATTAATTATGATATCCCTACAAACTCCAAGGTTGTACTTGCACTATATCTTTTTTGTTTGACTTGTTGCAGCATGTTAGGTCTTGAAAATTATGCATTATGCATTCTTTAATTCTATCAAAGGGTCTGGGTTTAAAAGGATAGAGTGCAAAAAAATTCTCTGTTGCTGCCTCCTTTTTTTTTTTTTTTTCCTTTTCTTGCTAAATTTGAAGTGGGCACAGGACTACATCCATCGAATGGGAAGAACAGCTCATGCAGGACGATCTGGTGTCGCAATCTCACTAGTGAATCAGTATGAACTGGAGTGGTATCTGCAGATAGAAAAGCTTATTGGTAATTCCACAGTAGCTAAATTGTTCTAGATGTCTAAGTGTTAGTGTTGAGTAGCTTGTCCAGCAACCAACCTTTTTTGTTTTCTGTATTCCAGGCAAAAAGTTAACTGAGTATCCTGCTCACGAAGAGGAAGTCTTTGCTACTGTTGGAAAGTGTCGCTGAAGCCAAAAGACTATCACAAATGGTAATCCAAGTTCCTTTTAGCTTTGTTTTAGGATTGTTTTATAATGTGTTTCTGTTATGTCTTTTGGTTGTAATTGTCTAATTTTTGGGTTGTGGAGAGTTAAATAAAGCTGTGATATAAATTTGGATGCTTGGCTTAATATCATATGTTTGATTGCTTTGTTCTAGTGTTTGATATGTTGCTTCATATAATAGTGATGTTGTTGAGAAAAGGCCATGTTTCGTACTTCTGTTATTTCACGCTGAGAGTTAGTTTTTGGATCCTATGTAGAACATGCATCGCTTTGTGGTGGAGTCACCCTTTTGCTTGCGTTTCTGATTGTATCATGTGATTTATAGTATTTTGAAGTCTTTTTTTTGAACAGCATATGTTGAAGTTTATTTTAGCCCCTTTTTGGATGACTCGGGTTTCTAATTAATAAAATTTGAACATCTCTCTAGAAACTTAAAGAATTCGGAGGTACAAAGAAGAAAAGTGGTGGAGACGATGATGAGGAAAATATAGAGAGATATCTAGGAAGTAAAGGTAAGTCCTCCAAGAAATTGAAGAAAAAATGAGACTTGGTTCCTACTTCCTACTAATATGCTGGGTTCGAGATAGCTTAAATCACTACAAGAAAACAGATTTTTTCTGGCGGAAAACATTCCTTTGGAAATTTTCAATGGAATTCTAATAGAAATTTTTGTGAATTTTTTCGATAGATTTCCGACGGAAATATTCCGTTGGAGATTTTGTTAGCACACACCAAAATTTCTCCCACCAAATTTTTCAACGAAATTTCTAACGGATTTTCGTTGGAATTTTTCAACAGAAAATTATCCGTTGGAAATTCGTTGGAAAGTTTAAGGACTTAAAAAAATTTAAAGCCTGCTAAAGTTTCCAACGGAATTTTCTGATGAAAAAAACTATTACCAATGAAAATTTTCCAACGGAATATTCCATTGGAAAATTCTGTTGGTAATACTATTTTTAAAATTTTGTTAAAATATTTTAAAATTTTTTTATAAATTTTATTAATCTTTTATAAAA
>NW_018397265.1:1882556-1882672 GCF_002168275.2 Theobroma umbraticum
ATAAAAGGAAATATATACATATTGAAGTTTATAATATTTAAAAATGTAAATATGTTTTTCTTTGCTTATTTTTTTTATATTTTTGAAATTTTATTGAATCATAAATTACAAATTAA
>NW_018397265.1:1882682-1882793 GCF_002168275.2 Theobroma umbraticum
TTCATTAATTTTATAACATTAAAAAATTGATAAAGAGAATATAATAAATTTTTTATTGTAATAAAAATTCATGATAAGATCTAATAATAAATTAAACAAAAAATAATAATA
>NW_018397265.1:1882998-1883268 GCF_002168275.2 Theobroma umbraticum
TATATATATATATATATATAAACTTGTATTATATATTCACAAAGAAAAATCTAACGGATTATATTAATACGAAACTACAAGTCATCTTCTTTAATTGATATAACTTTATAAGTTAATATATCTATGTGTGTGTGTATGAGATATTAAAATATCCTACATATATATGTTAATATTTTTTATGTGTAAGCTTATAGTAAATTTTATTTATATAATTATAGTTATTAATTTTATTAGTTATTATCATAGTTTTTATAAAATTATATTGACAAT
>NW_018397265.1:1883299-1883478 GCF_002168275.2 Theobroma umbraticum
TTATAACATATAATTTGTGTCATTAATATATATATAATAAATTAAGTAATATAATATTATGTTTTACATTGATTAAATTCATATAGGATCATTTTAATATTACTTTGAGTACTTCATCCTTTACGATTAGTATCATATTATAATTTTAATAATTGAAATCATGAGTACTATTTATAAAT
>NW_018397265.1:1883704-1883951 GCF_002168275.2 Theobroma umbraticum
ATTTAATATTAACTATATATTTGTTTATTTATAAATCTGTATTAATATAAAATTACAATTTACATATTTTAAATGATATAATTTATATGTTAATATGTTTATTTATAAATTATGTCATTAATTTTGTATATATATATATATAAGTAATACATATAAACATTTACTATTAAAATTAACATATTATATACTTATATTATTATAAATAAGTAATTAATATTTTACAAAGTAATAAATTTAGTTAGTAATT
>NW_018397265.1:1884101-1884503 GCF_002168275.2 Theobroma umbraticum
TATTAAAGTTTTATTATTATTAACAATTATTCATTTATTAAATTACAATCGGATTAAATACCCATCTAAATAATTCAATGAAAAGAATGCATTTTGTTGCTGATGTTATTCGAACCTAAGGAAAACAGCCAAGGCCTTTACCATCTTGACAAGTAATTTTTTCTATTTAATGTTAACAAATATATTAAAAATAAGGCTTCAGCGCTAGTGAAAGAAACTACAACTATTTTCTTGAGAGCTCAGCGTTGCAGCGCTATTGCCAAAAACTAGCGTTGTGGCGCTAAGAAATCAAGGCCGCAGCGTTGGGTATTTTCCAAAGCATTGCCACTATAAAATGTGTGTGCTATAGTGCTAGGGTACGGGGAAATCGGAAACGCAAGGTCCCAAAGGTGAGTAGGTGAC
>NW_018397265.1:1884513-1884799 GCF_002168275.2 Theobroma umbraticum
CTTTTTTGTTTTTTCTCATTATTTTCCTTTGCCATGATGGATGACTTTTAACCCCCCCTTTTGGACTTTTTGTACCTCTTTTTATACCTGTATATGTATACAGGTTCAAGTAATTGGGTACCTATGAAAAAGACTTTAATAATTTTTTTATCTAATCGGGTTTTTAAACGGGTTAGGATAATTATAAGGTAGTAAAAATGTAATAGGGTTAGGGTTAGGGTAGTAATTTTGAAAATTATTCAGATATTTAATAGGGTTATGGTAGTTGATTTTTTATAGGATTAGG
>NW_018397265.1:1884809-1886297 GCF_002168275.2 Theobroma umbraticum
CTCGAAATTATAGGGTACCCTACTCGTTGACAACCCTACAACCGGACATTTATGTCTATCATCGAAAGGGTTCTTGTTGGAATTTTGAGATTCACAGGCTTTATGGGGTTTGTCTTAGATTTGCTTGTCATGGCAATTACTTTGATTGAACTCATATCTAAAGGCAAAGTTCTTAGTTCATGCATATTTGGATAGCTGGAATCGGATTATACTTGATGGCTTCATGGGTGAGTTTATGTCATTCGTGTTATTCTGGACATTCCGTTTTCTAAGAAATGTATGTTATATGCATTTTCTCTTTCTATTAGTTTTACCATTTAAAGACTATATCTATGTTGCTTTTTTTTTAATATAGAGAATATCTATGAGAGAATGGAAAAAGAAATTTTGAATTAAAAAAAAATTCATTTATTAATTAAATTTAAAATATTTAAATTTGTGTTACTATAAAGAATCGAACTTGTGTCTAAGTGAAACATAAACTAAACTTTAACCAAGTTTACCACCCACTCAAAGTTGTTTTAAAATTTCTCAACTTAGTCTTAAAATAAACCAAATACATATGACTCAAATACTAATCCCTAACCATGTGTGTGGCTCCCTTTCCCCAAATCTCTCTATTTTGCTTCCCCTTCTTTTGCTGAGAGCAAAGGTTGAAACCCATTTGCTAGCTCACTCATCACTTGTCCAAAATTCTTTTGTTTTGATGTGGATCTCCTTTTGCTATGTTGTTTTCTCTGCTAAGATCTTCAATTTGCTTTCATCTATCAAGGTGATGTCAGATCTGCTAAAAGGGACACAACAAATTTCAAGTTCTAGGGCACAACCCATGCAATCTTTGCTGTTTTGTCTTGGTCTTGTTCTTATTTGGCACTTTTTTGTTGGGTGCATCTGCTTAGCAAGTAGAGAATGAGACATCTACTCATGATTCTCGTAGATCTCTATCAATTGATTTGGGTGTAAGTGTAGATGATACATCCTCGAGATCAAGGGGTAAGGGGCTTGGTGTAAGATTACAGACTCCTATAGATCCATTCGACAGATTGCGTATAACTCCTATTGGGGAGAGGTATGTTATCTTGTATTATAATGAAATAGTTATATTTGTTATATATTCTAATATGTAATTTTTTTTTTTATCTTGTACAAGTATTTTTTTTGAGCGAGGGGTCACAACTATAATAACAAGGATCATTAAAAATCACTTCTATGGCCCATGGTCGACCTAGAGGAAAGTCCCTAATGCCATAAAGGAGTTAATGTTTCAAAAATTTCAGGTACTATGTTTGTTATTCAATTAAATTTTAAGTTTTTGTTTTCAATTAATTTGTATCAATATTTTTAGTTATTCATTTATTTTGATGTAGGAAAAATGTGTTTGGCCTACAAATCAAGATGTTTTGGTTTGACGAATATGGGATAAAATTTGTTCTGATCGGTTAAGAGACATGCTTTCAAAAGAAAGGAATAAAGCAATGACAGAAGCTA
>NW_018397265.1:1886307-1886423 GCF_002168275.2 Theobroma umbraticum
CATTAGGGATTGCAAAGGCATGTCAAGAGAATGGATCACAAATGAAGTCTGGGATACCCTCATCGATACGGTATGGGGTACGGAAGAATAGAAAAATAAATCCAAAAAAGCAAGGC
>NW_018397265.1:1886433-1886809 GCF_002168275.2 Theobroma umbraticum
AACGCCAAAAGAAGGAAGCATTTCGAAATACACTAGCGGTTCAGTTTCATTTGTTGTTCATGCAAAAAGGATGGTATGAATTAATTTTATTTTGCATTTATATGTATGGTTTTCTTTCGACTAAATAAAAATTGTATCTTTATTAGTTTGACTTTAGTTTTTCTTTACATGTTATTATATATATCAATTATGATTGAGTATATATAGTTGTAAACAAATATAGGTAATTGAGATGAAACAAGATGTTAGCTTTTTGGAAGTGTTCAATCGCACTCATAAGCGTTTAGCAGGTCGTGGTGATTTCATAGATAACAAGTCTAAATCTGTGAGTGTATGTACAAAATTGATATATATTTACTTCAAAGTTGACGATATA
>NW_018397265.1:1886819-1887202 GCF_002168275.2 Theobroma umbraticum
AATCTTATTTAATTTTTTATGTAAGAAATGTATAATTCTGTATTATCGTAGAAGTATGGTGAAGATTCATTTTCTCGATCAGAATTCAATCCGCATGCTTGGACAGAAGCAATTGGAGGGATGGAGACTACACGCACCCACGTCTATGGGTTTGGTACTCGGGTGCCTGTTACAGCTCTACTTAGTGGAACACAAAACAATGTAGTAACATCTGAGTCTGCGTGTGGTCCTATCAACTCAAATGCTACCAGTCCCGCAATTACATTAAAAGAAAAAGTAAAAAATTTATCAGAAAACTTAGGTAAGATACGTGAGGAAATACGTGGGGAAATACGTGAAGAAATTAAGAATGCAATGGCGGAAAGCATGAGTGAATTTATGGC
>NW_018397265.1:1887212-1887292 GCF_002168275.2 Theobroma umbraticum
AGCATGATCATGACTAATGCGCTTTCAAAACAAGGAAATACGAGGACTTCAAACTCAAACCTTGACAAGTAAGAACGCAA
>NW_018397265.1:1887302-1887372 GCF_002168275.2 Theobroma umbraticum
TATGATGTTTTTTTTTCACTGCTACATTTAGATACTTTTTAGTATAGGTGTTTAATAATACATTTAGCTT
>NW_018397265.1:1887382-1887461 GCF_002168275.2 Theobroma umbraticum
TGTGTTTGACATTTTTAGATATTGTGTTTATGACAAATTTTAATTGTATGAACTTTATTTTAAATTTTAGTTTTTAATG
>NW_018397265.1:1887471-1898005 GCF_002168275.2 Theobroma umbraticum
TTATATATTTTGAAAGTCAATTGTGGATGTTAATTGATAATTTGTTATCAAAATTTTAATTGGTAATTTTTGTTGGCCTAACATTACTAATAGAACATACAATTGAAAATTAGTAAAAGAATTTTCATTGAAAATACATCACCAATAGAAATTTTCAACGGAATTATGTTGAAAATGCTTTTTAAACAAAAAAGTCCATTGGAAATTTTCAATGGAATTCTCCGTTGGGAATGCTTTTCTAATGAAATTTTTTGTCGAAAATGCTTTTTTAACAAAAAATATCGTTGAAAATTTCTAATGAAAAATTACATTTGAAGAGCATTTCTGAAGAAATTTTTATTGAAAATTTTTAACGAAATTTCGTTGGAAATTCATTTCTTACGGAATTATTTTCAACATAATTTTCCATCAGAAATGTTTTTTAACGAAAAATTTTGTTGAAAATTTTCAACAGAATTTTGTTAGAAATTTTCAGTAGAATTTCGGTGGAAATTTCTTCCCAACGGAATTATTACGAGATAGCCAATAGGTTATGCATTTTTTCCAACAAAATATTTCAACGGAATTTTTCATTGAAAATTTCAATTGAATTTTTCGTTGAAAATTTTCAACAGATTTTCAACGAAAAGTATTTCCGATGAAATTTTTACCGACGAAATTTTCAACGAATTTTTTCGTTTCAAATCTTTCGGAAAAAGGTATTTCCAATGAAATTTTAACTTTTTCCGACAAATTTTTTTCGAAAAAAACATGTTTTTGGATAATGAATTTTGATCCGTGTAAGATATTCGACATTACTTTAATTAAGAGAAAAAAAGGGAAATTGAGAGAGCGAGAGAGGAATTCAATCTTTCCCTTTTTTTGGGGGGCAAGTTATTGTACAAAACTCAGATAAAATATATGATATGTGCGTTTCCTTAAATAATTCTGCTATTAGTAGAAACATTGCTCGTTGGAACTAATGTAGAAAATAGGTCAATGGGCTCAAGCACAATCCACACCATGTCTTCTCACGGGAGCAAACACAACTGCTCTAGCTTTTCATGCAGTTGGTTCTCAGTTTAACAGCTAATCGCCCAAGCTTCTTGATACATTTCTGTTGCTGATCTGATAATTGTTTTGGACAAAGAAACATTTAAACTTGGAGAAAGAGATGTAGCTGTAAACTTACTTTAATGGTGAACCGCATACTGTTGAAAGCAGGCATATTAGAATAAAGGCGTATAACATGTGGAATAGATTATTTGACAAGGTGTGATCCTTTTCTTCTAAGTAACTGATGGTCCTGAGTGAATATAACTCAGCTGAATCTGTTTTCCTCTAGTGCAAGAACCTGCTTTATTAGAAGGCAAAAAGGAGAACTTTCTTTACCTAACATTGTTTGCAATGGAGGGTTGGAGACAAGGGGATTTAATTTATATGCAGCACTTTAATGGGGAGAGATTGTCCCATTGCATAGAAATATCCACATGATTTGCCTTGAAACCCACTAATGTAAACGTCAGAAACTTTGGCAATAAAATTTTTCCACGTGAAACACTCAAACCCAAAGGTCCCTCTTAAGATGCTTTCAGGCCACTGTATCAATGATGTTTGGCCCAGTTCACACGACAAACAATATTCCAGGTAAACACTTTATGCTAATCATGGACTTTCTTAATCTGGCACTTTGGAAGTCACATGATTAAGGAGGTAATTATTAACCAAACAAACTTATACTGAGATTCTCCTTTCCCTTTTTACCATGTATTTTTTATTCATTTTTGTGTTGCTCTCAGCCTTTTTATCTCTAATTTACCAGCTCACTCTACAGTCTTGAATGGATGAGTTTTTCAGCCCCTCAGTTCCCTCTTATCTCCTTATGAAGAGGATGAAGATTTTGAAGTTTATTAAGAAAAGGGAATTACTATAATATTTGTTTAACGTGTACAAGTCTGGCTCTGGCACATCCAGCATGCAGATTTGGCTTTGTAAGTGGAATACAGCTTGAGTTGCTTTTAAGAATTATAAGCTGTTTCCTTGATCAATAATTGATTCCAAAGAAAAAATTAGTTTATATTACCTTCTGCAACATCTTAGCATCCTGAATTATCCCCCAAAAAAAAATCATATTGGAAACCTCATCCGTTGATTAAATAATTAGAACTAACTGTGCACTCACAGGAGAGATGTTGTGCAGAATCTCCCAGATTAGTGATGTCTTTGGATCTAAATTTAGCTGAAAGAAGCACCCAATCAATTCACTTTAACTGTACAAGGCAAAATCATTTTGAAACACACTGCAGGCATTACATCAGTAACATGATACCGGTATTCCCTATTCTCAGGATGCTTTGATCTTTCACTGATTAGTCATTTGGATGATGAATGGATCAAGCAAAGAGAAGTCAATTATGGTATGAATCATTTGCAAAACAGAGCAGCAGCAAACCAAATATGACATTTTAAAGCTATTTAGTTCCCATAATACCAGGGGAGCTGAGATCAAGTTGTGAGGTCGAGCACAAACAATCTGAAAAAGATGTTATCAATAGACTATAGCTAGGCAATGATAATCAGCACTTCAGATAACATTAGAAAAAGCAAAAGGAAGCTAACTAACATGTTCAAGTAAGCAAAATACAGAACTATCTTGTTTATGCTTTATTCTAAGCAGCATAGTCGCAGTTTCAGATAAAAAGTAGGAACTGAAATTCAGTGGTGAATATGAAGTTGGTTACTTCTTTCTATTTAATAGGGTGGGTGGAGGTGGTAGTATGTAGGGAGAAAGCTTTGATGCTTCATGGGAATTGCTTCGGTTCTTCTCATGTACCTTCTTGATATAGGCAGCAAACCTGCCATCAATGTCCCTTTTATCTTCATGAACCATGAGAGATTCATTTCCTCCTCCTGGCTGCATCACGAATGAAATAGGCTTTGAGTTCTGCAGCTTGTTTGACCTTTGGCTCCCAGAAAATTGAGGCTGCAGCAGATCATCAGTAACCATATCAGAATCCGTTGCAGGTATGAAGTTTTCGGTTGCTTTTGGATGTCCAGTTGCTCCAAGACTCATCTTGGCTATTGAAAAAGTTGAAAGCTTAATGATGTTCACCACCATCGTCATTGATTTCTCACACAGGGACTTGTCATTTCTGTCCTCAATCATCTTTTCTCCAATACTTGTATATAAGGTTTTTGCAATCACCACCCAACTCTGAAACAACTAGATGATTAAAGACGAGCTAATGATCTGAGTATATAATAAGCCTAATGAAACGTGTTTCTGAAGCAATTTGAAAGAAAATATCAGCGGATTCATTACGTGGGTTCTGCTAACTCTATGCCATAGCCAAGGAGACCGGAATTTACTTTCTCTGGTGGGTGGATCCTTTTCTCATTCCAAGAGAATAATTCCTTTGTTGAGTGAGTAGGGTAACAATGAGGGGTTGGTCTGGCAAGAATCTCTTCTATCAGCCTATCTAAGTGCAGCATGTGCCATTCACATCGCGCGATTCTCCAGTACTCTTGATCTGGATTGCTGAATTACATATTTTCCTCTGGATTCCTGGCAAAATATTATCATAATTGATAAACATAATTCATATGAAAGATTGGTTTTGATGCTAAATTGACAACAATCCATTTAAAATCTTGTCCAATGGAAGACATCTGATTATGGTACTCGAGCGAAGTACATTGAAATGTGTTGTCAACAAGCAAGCTTTCTGGATAGCATTCAGCAACTTGCTTGTTTCAAGTAAATGTAAGTCAGATGGAACGAGATTCTCGTCTAAACTGCTTTCCACTTTCCACTTTCTACTTTCTAAATGCTTCTCTTTATTATATGGTATTATTTTTTAATCTTTTAGGAGTCACCTTCATCACAAACATAAGGAATTTTAAGACAATCTGATTTCTCTGAAGCCAGCCATAAGGTACTTTCAGTCCTTTGGGTTTGCATCATATTTTCGTACGTTTCATTAACAACTAATTAAGATTAGAAAGGGTTCTTAAAATCTTTACAATACAAGAGGAGAATAAACATACTTGGCTGCATTCTGCAGTGTGGCAACTAACCAAACCACCTCCAGAGTAAGCCAATATCAGCCTGCCATCCCAAGGCCAGGGACATAAGAAATTGGGGGACAAAAGAAAACATGAACTAGAAGGATAGATTGGAGCTTTCTTTCCACACAATTGCTTGCATAGGAGCTGAAAGCCTCAACATGCATTGTCATGTAATTACTTCTGTCGACTAGTCCAGAACTTGCAATACGCTCAGCTGAACTCAACTCAGAAAGGGCAAACCCGCTTTGCCATACAGCCAAATCTTGGTTTTGCTAGAGATCTACATTAGGACATTCTTTGTTCCCTTAAACATCAATTTACACTCTTATTACTTTCCTTCCTCAGGTTTGTTAGCTTGAAATCGGGGAAAATATTCACGTGTGATATAATTTTATATGAATTATGCATACCGCAAGAAATAAATAATGGCCACAGCATCTTCAAATTCTAAATTCAAGGATACTAGTGTCATAATGTGCTTGGCACTCTTTAACTTTGGGCAAGGAGAAATTCCATTCCTCTTGTTTGAAACAATTATCTATATTGTCGAATATACACCTAACCCAATCCATAGTTTCATATGATTACGTTTTTAGCAATTATAAGTCAGTCCTATGACATATATTCGTGTTGAGTGAGGGATTAAAGGTCGAATCAGCTCAAAAGCCTAAAGCCAGGTGGGAGGGGTGTGAATCATATTATTGCATAAGCCTAAAAGGCTTCTAATGTAAATGGTGAATCTACCAAGTTTTTAACATCGGCTATAAGCAAGGAAGGAAAAAGAGAATCTTCAATAATGCCAATCAGACAATAGTTGATGTATTTACATGAGAGAATAGTGATCAATGTAGGCAATTTTTTTATTTATTTCTTATTTCCCCATTATAAACATTAAATTTACATAGAAATATATAAGTCTGGTATGAGCCCTCTAATTCATTTAGAAGAAAGCCACGGGTTAGGTGCCACATAAGTATACCCCTCAAAATGTGCACCTGCTGTTGGTGTGGAGGCCGGTGAGTCATCTGCGGGCATTGTTGTCCAGCACTGGTCAAAGTTGGCTGTACAGTCCTTTCCACTCACATCTGGTTTAAACTTTGGCTGGATTTCTCTAGCTTCTAATTTCTTCCAGTTGATTGACCGAAACCATTTATGTTTTTTTATCTCATCCCCTCCACTAGGGCTGCTGCCCAACCTTCTTGATGGTTCCTTCTGCAGCAGCTGCAAAATCAGAAGGAGATTTGCATCATTTGCAAATTCGTAGAGGAAAAAGAAGGAAAAGAACCATATTAAAACATATTCTTACCCCTTTGAGTAACGAGTGAGCTTCGGTACTAAGGAATGGTGGAAGTTTCACTTTCTCTTGGATAATTCTTTGGTGGAGCTTCTGCCTATTTGCATGTGTAAAAGGAGGCTGCAGGAAGAGGAACCATACATAATTTATGGAAGAATATTCCAGAATTAGTTATTCAAGATGGCAGTCTCCCAACTCCTAAAAGACAAGTTTAAAGATGACAAAAATTGGCAGAGAAAGAGGGGTCGAAGTTAAAGAAACTGGAAACTCAAAATCATGCCACTCCATGATATAATTATTGTGTAGCTTGATGGACACGAGTGTTTTTTAAGGAAATAGACAGAAGAATTAACGTATAAGAAACATGGTAAACAAAATAGACATTTCAGATAACACATCTAATTACCGTCAAAATCTATGGAATACAGATACTTCACAATACCTTGTACTGGAACTAGCACGTACAAACATACTCAACCGAATGGTAAATGAAAAAGGTCAAACTTTGAATTTCGTCCTTCTACTACCTCAATTTGACAGTTTTAATTTTTTTGACCTAATTTTAATGAATTTAACCCTGGTATTTTTTTTTATTAAAAGCCAATTTAAAGACAATTGATAATAATGTTAAACTATTCACTTTTAATTTGGATGAGTTGACATTTTGTTGATGACCAAACATGCTGAGATGGACTAATTTTTTGACTACCTGACACATATCAATGCAAAAAAAACATCATATTTCATTTTGATTAAATGCTAATTAATATTTTTTTACATTCTAAAAGTAAAATTAGTATCTTTTGTTAAAAGTACAGTCTTTTGGTGCTCATGTGCACCATATGGTAAAAGAGTTCATGTTGGCATGTCATGAGATAAACCAAAAAGTCACCGTCGTCATATTTAATTGCAGACTTTTAATACCATTATCAATTGTTTTTAAATTAAATTTTAACAAAAATATAAAAATTAAAATCATTAAAATTGTGGTAGAGAGACTAAAACCAGAGCATTGAGATAGTAGAGAGACCAATTTTAAATTTGGACAAATAAAAAACATACACCTCTAGCTGGTCGATTAAAAAAAATAAACTAGGAGCTCAGTTATCCTAAGTAATCTTAGCAATCTCCTTATTCTTTAGTTTCTTGGTTGATATTTCAACATAGTTAAAGAGCCAACAGGTAACAGGACACACCTTTTCTGACCTTGGGTATTCTGGAAGGAGAAAAGGGTTGAATTAGATCCATCTATTTCCATTACTTAGCTCCTACTTGTTCCAAGAGATTATAATACAAACAACGTCCATGTTTTAATTAACTCCATAATAAGAACAAATATTTCCAAAATCAATCCAAAAATATGACCATACATCACCTGAGCCAGCCAATCAACAGTCTATCAATGTTCATATTCACTAAGTTTGAACTTGTAACTTTTAAATTCTAAAAGTATTTGTGTATTGAAAATATCTGTATATTTACCTGCCCTGTTAGCATTTCATATAATAGTATCCCGATACTCCACCAATCTGCATCCTTATTGTGGCCTTTGGACTGTAAAATTTCTGGAGCCATGTACTCTGTGGTCCCACACATTGAATTTGATCTGCTTGATTCGTCAATTTCCTTGGCCAGTCCAAAATCAGTGAGCATAACCTGAGGACAAATGATAGATTCAGGAATTGGGAATAATCTGCCAACATAAGAAGAAGAGCAGATGCATATTTTATTTTCAAGCATGTTCCTGCAACAAAAATTGAAAATATGAGCATGGCTATTACATGCCCATCAGCATCCACGAGAATATTTTCGGGTTTAAGATCTCGATGAACGATCCCACACTTGTGAAGATGTGAAACAGCAGATACAATCTCAGCGGTATAAAACCTTGCCTGATCCTCACTACACAAGACATAGGCAAAAACCAAATGAAAAAAAGTTGCAAACAGACAATTACTCGAAGTTCTGAATTTGTAACACAAGAAGATACCTGAAAATCCCCTGGCGGTATAGATGAAAGAAGAGATGACCTCCATTTACAAAATCCAGGATCAAATAAAGCTTAGACTTTGTCTGTAGAGTGGCAGAAAAGATAAGAAAAAAACAATGAACAGTGGGTACAGCTCATAGGTAATGCTCCAAGGAGATACATTTGTATGGAAGGGAAATGAAGGAAGTTCAGAATCTTTGTTAAAACAGTAATTGCTAAAAGGCCTCTTATAAATGGTTCAAACAAACAAATCGCTGAACCCTAAACCCTTATATATAATAATTCTGGCAGGATTTTCCTGTTGAAAGGAAAAACAAAAAACCCTTAAATCTTATAGTAACCATTTTGATGGAGGGTACAATCCAATTCATGAGAAAAGCAGCATCTTTAATTAGCAGATTTCAGGTTCATTTCTAAGTTATTCACATCTAAACCATTCAATTGCAGTTAAAACATAAGCCATAAAGATATTACAAAGACTCGTAAAAGGGCAAACATTTATCAAAGGAAACGAATTAAAGAGAAAAAAAGATACTAAAGCTAGATCTGGAAAAAAAAAAAAGAAGTTGAAAATTGAACCTGGAAAGAGTATCTAAGCTGAACAATAAAGGGATGAACAACTTTAGTGAGGATATTTCTCTCAGCTTTCATGTAATCGACATGGTTCTTTTTAATGATTGTATCTTTCCTCATAACTTTCATAGCAAAAATCCCATCACCATCACCTTCCTCATCATTCCTTCCATTTCTCCTCACTAGAAAAACTTTCCCAAAAGCTCCTTTTCCAACAACTCTCATGATCTCAAAATCCTCGGGCCCAAATTTGGTCTTTGCTTCTTCTTCTTCAGCTTCAGCTTCAGCTTCATTTTCGGTTTCAGTTTCCTGGATTTCTTGGATTTGGAAAGGGGGGGAAGAAGAGAGGGTGTAACGAGGGGAAGGGCCCACGTAAGAGTGGGACCTGGTGTGGATGACTTGAGGGTCCCCGAGAAAAGCTGATGGGGATGACGTGGAGGATGGTGATTGGGTGGGGTTGGGATGGTGATGTTGTTGTTGAGGGGTTAAAGGGCCAAAAACCTCGGCGAATTCAAAATCGTTGTTGGGAGGAGGAGTTATGGTGAGTTTCTTGAGGTTGGTGGCTAAAAGGGATTGAAGGTTTTTCTTTTGGGATGAAGAAGTTGATATCATCTTCGTTACAAAGGAGCTGCAACTTTTTATTCTCTTTATTTTAGAGTAAACAGAAAAAGGAAAGAAAAGAAAAGAGCCAGCCAAACAAGGCAGGCTGACAAGAACAAAGATCACATTTTAATCAAAGCACAGAGGAGATCTCAAAGAGGAAGAACAAGTTGATGAACATGAGACAGACCAGGTTGCTTTGGAGGAAAGCGGCAATAATTGGGGGATGTATTGTTTCAGGAACGCGCGCCTCGGATCGTGTGAGAATCACTCGCCAAATTATACAAATTTACATTTTAATACTAAATTGTACGCTACTAGTGAACATAGTTTTCTTCTTCTTTACGTGAGAAATAGAGCAGCATAGAGATTCAGATTCATGCAAAAATTCTTACTTAGTGATACTGTTGAATAAGATTGAACAACTGATCTTAATGTTAGGTCATGTCATTAAGTCAAAATTATTTGCAAAGTTTCTTGTAGCTCTTCAATTCGATGTTTCGATCCTTTTGGTCTAAAATCAAATTGATCAAATCAATTCGATATTTGATCAGTTTGATTTTTTTTTTTATATTTAGTCTGTTTTAGTAGATTTTTTTTAAAAGTATTTAATCTGTTTGGTCTTGTAATGACCCAAACTCGAGATTGACGAAACCAATGAGACCCGAGCAAGCCTCTGTAATTCATCACCTCAACAAACCACAACATGTGTCCAAGAAATCTCACAACCATTACAAATTCATTAATGGCTTATATTCACTCAATACAATACATTTCATCATCATCATCACACACACACACACACACACATGTATATATTGTTTTTCAACAAAAAACAAGTACTTAAAATGTCTTGACCTTTTAAAGACTTTTAGCAGCATAGCGATACGAAAAAAGAAATTTGTTATGAGATACCATTACTTGTCGAGCAGTGGATGCTGAACTTCGCTAAGGTTGCACATAGCCGATCACTAATTTGCATAATAGAGTATTGAAGTGAGTGTCACAGACTTAGTAATCATCGACTTAGTGAGCCTAGCAAAAAAGAGAAACAAGCAGAACGAAAGAACTTTTGATTTATAAAATCAAAATAATAATAGTGATGTTCAGCCATAATTTTGAAAAGGCAACCCTACAAATGCAAAAATAATTTAAATGCATAACCTAGTAATCATGCCAAAGCATATCAACACTAAATATCACAAGCATCACTATATTAGACATCAAACAAATCAATCACGAGTTCCCATATCCTACTCACAATATAATAATCATCCCTAGTACCCACGTCATGTAGTCTTTGTTAGTCCCAAATATGTGTGCTAGAGGGGGGTGAATAGTTCTTTTTGAATGTCACTAAACTTGACTTCTAATTGGGGGCTAGTTAAAGGTCAATGATGAGAAGTTAAATATTGGATGAATGAATGATTTAAAGAAAAATAAAATGAAAAATAAAAGAGGGCAAACAACACACAAAAATTTATAGTGGTTCCGTCTCTTTGACCTACATCCACTACCTTGATCTTCCAATCAAGGATTTTCAAACCAAATCACTATAATTAGTGAAATTCCTAAGCTTCTACCAAGCTTTTATAATGGCTTTTCATAGGCTCAGCCACAACCTTTAACAATGGTTTTTCCTGAGATCAACCAAAACCCAAATCTAACATTTCCTAAGTTGAGTTAAAACCTATAACACCAATCAAGCTAATAACCCAAGCTTGATTAATCCCCTTAGATTGACTCGTACACTCTAAGCAATCAAGTAGTACATATATAATGAAGTGCCTATGATCACTAACTTGATTTAAATGATACAAGATGAAGTGCTAAACTCTATTACAAAGATTGGAGTGAAGTATAAGAATGATGGGGAGAGTTTTTGCTATTTTTGAGCTCTTTTTGATCTTGGAAGCATCTTTTCTTCTTTTTAGCCGTTAAAGGTGTCTTTTATACTTGAAAGATCAACTTTGATGGATGTTGACAACTTCAGACCATTGAAAACAATTTAGAGTCAATTCTAGCTATTA
>NW_018397265.1:1898015-1900450 GCF_002168275.2 Theobroma umbraticum
AATCATTCAAATTCAAATTTTCAGACAGAGTTCTCTTAGTTGACTAACCATACTTCGTAGTCGATTAAATTCTCTCTGTCTTGTTATTGAAGTCTCTAACAATGAGCTCTTAGTTGACTAACTATGCTTTTTAATCAACTAAGTCTTCTCTGTCTCATAATCTGCTATACTCTCTTAGTCAATTAAGTAAAGCCTCAGCCGATTAAGAGCTTATTGTCTTTGAACCAGCCAACTTCACTTTTGGATTTTAGCTTACTAACTCCCTTGATTATCTAACTAAGAGGCTACTGTTTTGTGGCTCATTTGTAACTCCTTATTCTAATAAGTTTTGATATTTGCTTTCCAGTAATTAATTATTATTGACATACACTTTCATCTTACACACTCAAATAGTAAAGTTAGACATTAATGAGTGGAAATGTTTTATTATTATTATCAAAAACTTATGGAGCCAACAATCTTAAGCAACATTAATGGGTGCACCACGTAATTGGAATCTATAACAGTGGCCTTGCCATGTAGTCTTAAGCAACACTAATGGGCACACCACATAATTGCAATCTATAACAGTGGCCTTGCTAAGTGCCCATCATTAATGCTATTGGCAGCACCACATAATCATCATCACTATTGATGGCCTCACCACGTACACATAATCAACATTAGTGGCAATGCCACATCATCATAATCAACATTAGTGGTTGCGCCACATAATCATCGACCTTATAATTGGTCATAATTCAATTAATCAATAGTCCATCATAATCAATCTTTCTAACCCATGTAAGGCACTCGTACCACATCATACATGCGTACAATAAAATTATTCTTAACACGTGATGTACCATCATCATAGCCTCAAGTGCATGCGTGCATAAACCGTATCTCTCCTTTAAGCATGGTCTTATAATCTCAGTGGCATGCCTACAAAACAAATATCATCTATATGTCTACATGACCTTCCAAGGGTCCTATTCAAGCACCAATCAATGCACAATAATCACAATACTTTGCATGGCATTTTTTTTGAGTGAAAATAGAGACAACAAGGCTTGTTTCCCCATTTTGAAACCTTTTTACCATAATAGTATGCATATAGCACAGAAAATCATTTCAAAACCTTTATCACCATCACAAAGGTTCATCACATCATTCCAAACAAATTACCATAAATGCATGCCAAACATCAAGGCAAATATATGTTTATAAACATGTAGAAACAATATTTTTAAAAAGACGCACCCCACTCACCTTGGTTTGATGGGATTTTCACTTCACCAATTTCGTTACTCCACCAATTTCATCAATCCTTAGTTGCATGCACGATTTCCTTTAACCATTTAAACAAAACCTCAAAATCAAACATTATTCTTAACCACAAATCACACCACAAAGATTTTATGTAGATGTTAATTCTTTTCTCACTTCACATAGGTTAAACCTTGAAATTTTTCTTTAAAAATCCCTTGGAGCTTACGGTTGTCTATCTTCCTTGCTAACACTCAAGTTTTCAATCAGGCCTCCTCAATCCTTAACTTTTCTCGATTTCCTTGAATGTTGAGACTATTGTAGGTAAAATTTCAAGTACATACGAAACAAGGATAGGAGAAAGCTTAAGAGTACTCTAGTATTCCACAACACTGAGCCCTCACTTGGTTCCTTTTTCTTTTTTCTCTCTCTATTCTTTCTCTTTCTTGGGTGAAAGCTTAACAAAAGCTCAAGTCTCTTCCCTTTTCACTCTAAATGGGTGGATATCACAACCAAGCTTGAAATAGCCTTTTTTATACCTCATTCTCTCATGCATGGGCGGATTGAACAAGGCTCCCATAATTCCAAATTTCTTTGTTTTATTTTTAAATCACATGTCATGCCATGCAATGCCATCATTACTTCATTTGTATTTCATTTCACTCTCATTTGCATTCCATTTGTATTTCCATTTCACTTTCATTTCACATGCATTTCCATGCATTTTATTTACATTCCCCTTTAATTCCACATATATTATTATTTATTTTAAATAAAACCTTGTAATCATTGCACCATTTCTTTCAAATCACATAACAAATGACTAAATCACCATTCTTATTTGGCCTCCACATCTGCTAATCACTTTTCTTGCAATATTTCTCTATTCCTTTTCTTTTATATTTATTTCCTAGTCATTTTAGTTTTTGCATGGCTATGCTTCACACATGTAAACCTATACCATTTCTTTTTCACTTATTCATATGTTAATTCAATATTCACTAACATGTGAATTTATTTCTCTATGCACTATAATATAATAATATACAAATATTATGCGAATATTATTATACTCAATGAAGCTTATTTAGTGTGCATGCATTAGAATGCATTCTTATATGCATATCTTTACTCCCCATTAATACTAGGCTTATATATACCACTTTCATAGTCAATATTTGGCCTCA
>NW_018397265.1:1900460-1907935 GCF_002168275.2 Theobroma umbraticum
TATCATTTCAACTCTATTCAAAAATATTCCTTTCATCTTCAAGTATTCCAAATAATCTCATTTGACATTTTCATCACCCTTAAGCTTGCTACTAAGTAGGTTAATAGGTTATAGGGTGTTACAAGGTCTTTAGGTATGGTAGATCAAACCGACCGAACTTATGAAACCCTATTTCTTAAATTAGTTTAGAATTGTAACCTTACTTGGTAAGCTGTTAATTTACATCCTTTGAACAATATGGAGAAGTGCTTATGATGAAAATTCCAACAAAGTAGAACCTTGTTGATCCATTCATAAAGACTTTAACACAAAACAACTTTAAAGATCACTTAAAAGGTCTTGGGATGAGGTCATACTTGCTTCAGGGCAAATGGGAGATTATTAGAAATTTAAGAATATGGTGCCCTGAAAAGCAAGTATATTTTCATATTTAATTCAATTTATTTTATTTGTAATGAAAGACATTTTTGAAAATAAGACGAAGAGTTTGTTTTAAGTAAGCATTTATTAAGCAAGTATATTTTCTTGTTTAATTTGATTTATTTTATTTGTAATGAAAGTACATTTTCGACAATAAGATGAAGAGTTTTTTTAAAATAAGCATTTATTATTTAGTTATAAAGGTACCATGATTTTATTAAAATATTAAAATACATTTGTATGAAAAGTCATACATAAAAGATATGTATTTTAATTGAATATGAAATTGTTCACAGTCATATAATAAAGCTAGTCACTTTATTATGTTAAGACTATAATGTGATTCACTTCAAGGGAATGATAAGTCTCAAATCAATGAAGTAGTTGACTTTGAGAAATGATACTATTAAATAAACTGGAATCACATGAAAGTCAAGTTTTAGGTTTAACCATTTCTTAAACTTTGATCTCATACTTATGCATCTTCTTATGATATAATCAAAATCTTAATAGATAGTGGACTTGTCTTTTATCTCTTTATAATCTCTGATATACCATGACATGATCATCATAATGTGTTGATCTAAGCTCCATATGTTGGGATTATAATTGAGGTAAGCATATGAGAATATATATCCAAAAAGTGCAGTTCATAACCTTAAAATCACTTTTGATGATTTCAAGAAAATTAATAATTAATATAGACTGAGTGGATTGATGAATTAGCTGCTCATCATATCTTAATACTCAAAAGATTAGATCTAGAGTATTGGCTCATCAATTAGATGAAATATGAGATTAAGAGACAAAATTGACATAAAGGGTAAAACGGTAATTTTATTTTTTATCATTGGATGGTTATGAAGGTCCCCAACATAAGGTTTGCAATTGGACAACCAATATTGAATATTAAATATTAGATCGTTTCTTATAATTATAGTTAATCTAAGAGTACAACCATGAATCTATGGTAGAGTGATTTTATGGTTAATAAACTTGAAATTATCTTAATGAGCTAAAGGTAATTTTAAATTTATTAGAGCTTGGAGTATCTATGTCAAAATAGATTCCCCATTTAACTTCATAGAATTCAACTTGTTTAGTTTAGAATGTATGTTTTATTTAATTATTTAAATTTATGTTCAAAAATGGTAACTTTACATATTGTTTTAATTAAGACAAGAGTTGTCTCAATTTAGACAAGGTACATATGCTGTCTTAATTAAGATAAGAGTTGTTGTAATTTAGACAAGAGTATATGTGTTGATTTAAGGAAAGAGATTTATTAATTATATTATTTTATTTTTTGGTAAGTCAAAAATTACCTTAATGATTTTTTTTAAGAAAAAAGTTGTCTTAAAATGAAAAATATTTATAGAGATAATTATTTTCTTAAGGTAGAATAATATTTAAAGACTTTAATTATAATAAAAAATTAAATAGTTTATTCATTATTTACAATTAATTATAATTTCTTGATAAATAATAAAAGTCCATATTTTACTAAGATCCTTTTATTTTATTATTAATTATTTTTAATTAAAGATAGATAATAATAAAATAGAATAATTATTCAATAAGAAATCTTATTTTGACTTGGACAAATAATTATAATTAAATAAATTGTTTATTACTTAATTATAATTTTTGGAGGAGCATGGTACAACCATAACACTTTATGGATGACCAACTTGGACAGTTAATAGGAATTTAAGTTTAATTAAATTCTTTAAAATAAAAAGGAGTCTATGAGGTAATATAATATTAAAAGGGTGGCTACACCTTATAAAAAGGAATAAGAAGAAGAAGTTTTACATAATAAGAAAACCTCTTGGCTGAACCTATTGCTACAAATTTTCATCCTCCAAAATCCTCCGTAGCCGCCCCTCTCTTTAAGGTCTTCTTGATCTCCAATTTTAGTATTTTTTCTGGAGACCTCTCACAAGGAAAATAACCTTGGTTTTAAAGAAGAAAAAGAGAGAAACAATTGAGTTACCATCTTGATTTAGCATTCTACACCTTGTCCATTCTAGGTTGACGTTGAAAAGATTCTTGAAGAATAAGTGGTAAGTTTGTTTCCTTGGAAAATCAATCCTTGGTATAGTGGTGAATTTATTACAATTCACTAGGAGGCAAGAATCAAGATTCTCACAAGAAAAAGGTATGATTTCTTATATATCTTGATTCTTGAATTTTTTGATGTGATTAAATTGATTTGCTTAATGTATGATGTATTTGGATTGCTTGCTTCCATAATTAGAATTTTTTTTTTGAAATCCATAGTTTACATGAACGCATGCATGCATAAAGATCCAACTCTAACAATTAGTATTAGAGCCTTTAGTTTTGGCAAATCTTGTTTCCTATATGTTGATGTATGGTTGGCACCTTTGCATATTTTGATTATCCTGATGAGATCTTTGTATGGATGAATGTTTAAGGTTTTTTCCACGTTAGTAGTTTTAGAATTGTTTAAAGATTTACTTGTAAACTTTTTCATTTAATTATGTAACAAGAAGGGTGGCTTATTGTCACCATTTTTCTTTTTTAATTTTTCTTTATTTTTCTTAGTTATGATGCAATTAGGAAAAGCCATGTAAATTTTAGTTCTTGATGTAATTGATGCATACATGGAGAAGAAGAAGTTCAGAGCCATGGTGGAAAACATATTGTTTTATTGGTGGTCTCTTGAGTTTTATTGATTAATGTTTGAATTTTTTTTTACAGTTTTAGTTATATCATAACTCTTAATTTTTTTAAGAAAATGAGTTTTTCTTCCATCAAAAGTCTTTTTTTAGAAAAATATCTTTTATTTTATTTATTTTTTGAAATTAATAATAAAAATTTTTTCTATTAAAAAAAAAGAAACATAGGGGTTTATGAAAGGGGTGCGGCCTGGGTGTGTTTTTGGGCAACAAGTAGGCCCCCAACTAGTTGCTGACTAGTAGCAAGCTAGGTTAGGCATGTCCAATTTTATATTTATTATTAAAAAAATATTTTTAAAAAATAAAATTAATATTTTATTTATTTTTCTCAAAAATATTAATTTTAGAAAATTAAATTTTTAAGCTTGGATTGAAAAAATAATTTTATTTTGATATTAATTAACGAAATTAATTAATTGTACAAAATTTAAATTATTTTCAAGTTGGATTAAAACTTAATGAAAAGTTAGATTTTTCTTGATAACCATTAATCAAAAGAGTACTAAGTGGAGGTGTTCTAAGCAAGCAGCAGAAGCAAGCAAGATTAAAGAATTTTTTACAAGTTGTAATTTTTCTTTTACTTTTCTAGGATAGACATTAATGCAACTTTTTTTAATATATATTTATATATGTATAATTAATATAAGATATTATTTGTATGCTTGAAAACATGTCATCTAGAACTACGGTGCCGACTCCTTTTAAGGATTATCATATATACATTATGTTTATTAGTCAAAAAGAGTTTTTCATTAAGGATAAATAATGAATACAGGAAAATTAAATAACATTTAGACAAGATGGAAAAATGGATTAAGTTATATACTAAAGGGTTTAGTAAGAAATAATTAAGCCTATAATTAACTTAGGATATTTTTAAATGCATGGTAGAAAATCTGGGAAATCACTAAAAACCCTAGGTATAAAAGTATTGAGTGAGAGAGGATGCTAGTAATCTTAGAGTTCATGGTCTCCATTGTTGGTCCATTAGCATGGGAAACATGTCACTCCATGCAAGCTGGCATGAATCCAGATCATGATGGATTGGGTCTCCAAAAAGATAAGTTCTTTTAAGTGGATTATGAGGTAAGACCTCCCACAGAGGCTTATTGAGTAAGGAGTTTAAAAGAATGAAATAATGGTTGTTATTCTCAACATGAATTTAGTATTAACCTTCTTATCGTAGGTTTGTTAGTAAAGTTCATGGACCAAATGAAAATGCTCCTTAACCATGTTAAGTATGAAGATACTAGTAACATAGTTGAGTGGGAGGGTCCCAGTTTGCCTAGTAGTAAATTCTAATATCCCACAATCGGTTAGTTTATTATAAAAACGTAAATGACCGTCAAACTAATAATATAATTTAAAGGGTTTTTTATATTATTATCATGCATACATGCATCATGAAATGTTTAAAATCCATGTATAACTAGTATGCTTACAAGATTTCAAATATACTTTCAAAAACATATCTGCATGACTAACATGAATCCACTTTCGATTTTGCTAAACAAATTTACTTTGAATGGTGATGACTATACTACATTGAAAGAAACCTTAATATCGTCTTTAATTATGACAAGATCACATGGGTTCTTTTTGAGCATGAGCCTGAAGCACTAATTGCTAAATCAACCTCACAAGAAATAGAATATCATAAGAAGTGGCATGATGCAAATGAGCTGGCTAAGTGCTTTATAGTGGCCTTTATGAACAATATATTGCGAAAGCATCATGATGGCATGGGCAATGTTGCTGACATGATGTTCCACCTACATGAGATGATTGGTACTAAGACAAGGTCTGTTAAGGTAAAAGCAATTAATGCTTTTAAAGACCTTAACCAAAAACTTGGGCAGCTTGTTAGAGATTACATGTTGAAAATAATCCTTTGCCTTAATGAGGTGAGCTACATGGTGCTAATATAGATGCCAGAAATGAAAATATTAATGATGGTTCATAGCTTGAATTCAACATTTTCACAATTTAAAATAGGTTTTGTATTACATAGTAGGGACTACACCCTAAGTGGGCTAATGAATGATCTACAAAATGTGGAAGAGTTTCTTGAATTGAAAAAGAACTAGAAGCACATCTTGTTTCCACTTCTAAGCCGCCCAAAATCAAGGGTAAAAAGAAAAAAACTAGAAATAAAAAGAGTGCTAAGGGCTTAATGGGAGCAAAGAAAAAGCCCATGTAGAAAAGATTGCTTCAAAGACAACACCAAGAGAAAGTGTTTCCATTAAGGTGAGAAAGGACATTGGAAGTGAAACTGCAAAGTTTACCTTAAAATCCTACAGAGTAAACAAGGTATAGGTTTTCTAAATATATTAGCAGCCTATTTAGTGGTTGATTCTATGGATACTTGGATGGTAGATTTTAGAGCCACTGACTATGTTTGTTATTCTTTGTAGGGGTTTCAACATAGGAAAAAATTGACTAAGGGGTAGTTTTGGATGAGGATGAAAAATGGCACATTTATTTTAGCATTAGTAATGGGAGCCATTGTTTTTCAATTACCTTATATAGTCGTAGCTTAATTTTGGAAAATGTTTATTATATTCCAAAGACTTATAGAAATTTAATATTTGTTTTTTGTTTAATAAATTTTGGATATTCAGTTTATTTTAGTGAAACTATCATTATTTATTTGAATAAAGATTTTATTTGTTATGGAATTGTAAGATATAACCTTTATTTCTGTAACACCCTTGACTTTGATATGGACTATGAGACATGTTAACTAAGCCATTTGAAGACTTAATTCAAATTGTGATGTACATGCTTAAAGATTTATGGATAAGGCAATGTGTGTGGAGAAAAAAACTAATTATAAAAGCTTTGCAATATCAATTCTCTCTCAAATTCCTTTGTTTTCTTATTTTGTTCTTGGCTCGTTTTCACTAGAATAGTTGCTTACTGCTTCCCCCTTAAAAACTCTGAAAAGGCCCTTTAAGTAGGCTCTAAGTAACCTAAGTTCTAAAATCCCATCAAGTTTTTCTTTTTGGAAAATCGCTCGGCATCGCGGTGATAATTTTTTGGTGCTGAGGCACTGAATTTTTAGTATAGTAGCATTGTAGCAATGATTTCTTGGCACCACGGCACTCTATCCTCAGAAAAATGTATGGCATGTCTCTTTTCGGTAGCGCTACAGCCTTGTTCTCCTCAATGCTACGGCCTTGGCTTCGTCGGTGCTGCCACAGTCAAACATCTTCCAACGATATTTTCACCTTGATATGATCCCAACTGAGCAAAGTGGTAAATTTTAGCCCTATCTCTCAACCTTCTAATGGATAAAGAATCACATCAAAAGGACTTTTGGAGTGAAAGATATGCTCCAAATACTGCATCATGTTCAATCCATGCATACTACTGCAGTGTTTTGAATTAGACAATTATTTTGACCATGATTTGATCAGAATTAGGGACAATGGTAAACATAGAAGTTGTAGTCCTTTCTCTTAGTGTTCTAGTGTTTCAAGAATAACCTCATTTTGAGTTTTGTAGAGAGAGATAAACTTAAAATACCATAACATATAAGAATAAATCTATCACCATACTTGCACGGATTTTCATCACATGAGTATTTTTCATCAAATTTCATACAAAAGCAATAAAAGAAATCAGTAATAAATACTCTTGAAGTAATTTAAAATAAAATAACATAAAATTAAACTAACATAGTTTAAATTAATTATCCAACATGTAGTCAAACTTAAACTAGAAAAACACCTAAAATGCTAAAATTTGAACCTAAATCCTTTAAGATCTAGCTACTTAAGCCCCCCAAAATGTGTGAAAATAACTCTCTATAATAGAGTTAACAAGTGTTTATACATACTTCTCATATGTTAGCAGTGTAATTACTCCTTAAACTTGAGACACCAAGTTATCTCATATGTGGAGTGTTATACTTTGATTTCATCCCTCTAAGTCCTATCGAGGATGCCAATACAAGATGTTTTCAAGTATAACAGAAATCATGTCAAGGAAAATGAATGGTGAAGATAGGAATCATTATGCCAAGTGATTCAAGGGGACATATCTCATTAGTTCTTGGTTCATATTAGTATAATCGAATCCTTGGCCAAGGTGATTGGGAGATTATAAAATGAGTTTCATACGTCTTTATAAAGCTAATGATCTAACTACAAGAACAAATATGGAGATCGATAAGAGTAGTCACTACACCGAGCTCTTATCATCTCTGGGATATATATTAAAAGAATAATTATATTGATAGATTGTACATTAAAAGGTTGTCAAAGAACCCTTTGAGTCCCTAACAATTGTCCGGTCATGATGCATTGTTAGATGCTAATCTTGATCTATGGAATTGAATTAATTTAA
>NW_018397265.1:1907945-1917795 GCF_002168275.2 Theobroma umbraticum
ATTCATTTAAATTAATTAATAAAAATTATGATTCAATTCTAGTACCAACATGTTAGGAATCTAATGGGTCATGCTCATAAAGCTACATTATGGATTAAATTAAGAGTAAGATGATTTAAGTTAAGACTTAAATCATAGACTAGGTTTTTAAACTATTAGGGTGTCACATCTTATTTTCTAAAGGGATATTGACCAGTGCAAGGACCTATATGGGTATGACCCACTAAGCACAAGCAGGCCTAATTCAAATATGCATTGGCTAGTCATCCAGCGCATTTATATACATTGCCATTCATAACAATAAATCCACAATAATTCATCAAGGTCACCTTTTTATTGAACTTCTCAACGTAAAAAGTTATTTCTATTTCATCTCATTTAATATTCTCAATATTATGTCAACTATGGTTTGACATGCATCCGATACCTACATTGCTATGGTTTATCCGCAATAGTCTTACCATTAACATGCACCCATATCCGAGGCTCAACATAATGTGCAAAAACATAAACAAGTATATGAACATTATTTACGTATCCCAAGTTCAATATAAAAAATGTAACAAAATGACTTGACATGACACATACTGTGGAGTGTAACGACATTAGAAGGCTAGCAAAGGGACTCTACCACACCTACCACATATGAGTTGAGCTACGACACCCAAGTGGCTTGGTGAAGCAAACTATTGATTTGAAACAAAATAAGGGAAAATAACATGTGAGACACAAAGATTTTGTGAGTAAATACAAAGAAAGGGACAAGCCATGGGATAAGAGTTTTTGCAATAAACCATAGTTGCAAAAATAATTATGACAATTATGTAATCATAAATGCACTCAAAATTCATGATGCATAAAATATGATACTCATATTAAAGCTCAACTTACATAATGTTTGCAAAAAGAAACGATAAGTAACCCATTATCTTTCAAGTCTAACATCAAACATTCAATCGAGAATGAACTATTCATTTAATAAAATCATATGAATGTATACCATTAGCGAATTAAAGGGGAGAATGGGCACTTTTGCTTAACTCATCCCTGCAGTATTCTTACCCTACCCCGTGACTTATAAAAAGGGAAAAGTGGTACTATGCCCAACTTAATCCTGTGGTATTCTTACCGTCACATCGAGACTCATAAAGAGGCGAAAAGTGGTATAATACCCAACTTATCCTTATGGTATTCTTACCCCCACATAGGGACTCATAAAAAGGGGAAAAGTGGTACAATGCCCAACTTAACCATGTGGTATTCTTACCTCGATTAGAGCCAACATACGAAAGGGAAAAAAGTGGCATGTTGTCCAAGTTTAGCTCTATAGTATTCTTACCCTCACACCGAGACTAGAGCTAATAAATATAAAGGGAATAGATGATGTGCTCACTAATCTCATTCTTGTGGTATTCTTACCTCCACATTAAGACTAGAACTAATCACAACACAATCAAAATTTTATTGAAGATCATGCCAAGATCAAGCATCAATAACAAATCGTGTCAAACACATGAATTGAGGAAAAGTGGAGCTTCTCATTCCTCAAACATAATACTTACATTAAAGAACATTTTAATCATCTTAAACCATTCTTAATCACATATATATAATTCTCATGCCCACACTAGTTCAAAAGGTAAAGTAATCAACTGGACTGTAATCATAAAAAATCTTATCCTCCCTTATTGAAAACTAATACATGATAGCATATTTACATATACATATAGTTTCGAAAACCAATTTCTAAAATATTTCCATATCCATAAATACATTTTCTAAAAGTAATATTTTTTGGGAAATTAAGCTCATCAATAAACCCTCAGCCACTTAAATCATGCTTTCAACTTTACATAGTAAAATAGTATCGAAAATGGTGTATCCACTCAACTTGACAAGAAGCGAATTCTTTTCCTAAGCCTTATGTCACCAAAATCTTGCTCATCAATGATATCTGAGCTTAGCACAACCTATCATAACAATTTCTAGCATGAATCTCTATTTTTCGAACAAACCCATTTATTCGAAACTAACTGAGTAAACCCATGTTCTTCACTTACAGCAACTAATTTACAAATCTTCTAACCCAAAGCTTAAATGATAAATCCTTAAACATCTTTACCTCAAACACCTCTTTAGAGACTCAAACCCTTAATATCCTTTGCTCAAAAATGAGTTAAATGAGCTGAAATAATAACTCCTAGAGTGAGGGCACAATCTTTGATTAAAACCCAAAAATACCAAATATTTTCTTAGATTTGAGTTTGAAAGTTTGAATCTTTGTCCAATGGGGTTTTGAAAGGTTGGAGGAGGGTTTGGTGGTTGCTAGGGATGAGTTAGAGGTTGAGAAAACCTAAAATGAAGGCTAAGACTCATTTTTAACACTTTATATATTGATCTGTCAAAAGACATTATAGTCGACTACTCAAATTCTATAGTTGACTAAGACTATGTTTTCTTTCAAAATCTCATGCTTTTTGTTTTAGGGTCGACTAGGGAAGTTATAGGGTTGACTATGATTATGAAATCTTCAAATTTTCATACTTTCTGCAATAAGATCGACTAGTAACCATTAGGGGTCGATCCTTCATGTTCTTACTTGGTAAAATACGTTCTTTTGGCTTCCTTTTTCAACCATTTTTTCAATCATCATTCGTCGATGAATATAATGTGAAAATATGGGGAGTTTCACCTCAAAATACAAGGAATCCTCATAGTATTCATTATCGATGCATAACTTCACAAAGTTCACTTTGTACTTCATTCCAATAATAATTCATCAATCAACAATCATTTTAACACGGATATTCATTCCAAATTAGTTGGGAAACTCATCCAACTTTATCATTTGCATTTAAATAAAAATCCATTCATATTCCAACTCAATCATTATCATACTTAAGTTTAGGCACATCATTACATAAAAAGATGAGGTTTCGCATAAGGACTTCATTAAAATAGTTCAATTAAGTTATAAGTCAATATTTTAAGGAGTTATAATATTAAGGACTTATTTGTAAATAAATAAGTTATTTAATGTAGCTATAAAAGATCTTTTTCTAGCTAGTCTTCATACAAGATTTTTTTATAGAAAAATCGAGAGATTTTCTCTTGTGTCGCCACCCTTTATGAGAGCTCTTGAGAAGAGTTTCTCTTAGGTAGTTCAGTTGGAGATTGAGTGAAGAAGAAGAAGACAATAGGTTGTCCACTTTGCTAGCACAAAAGTGTGGTTAGAAAGTGTTAACCTTGAGTTACATCATGTTTTGATTTGACAAAAATCACATGTTTTTCTTAAACTTAATGTCAGCCATTTGAAATTGATTCAAATACATTTTCAATCCCCTAAGGAACGTATTTGTTTGGAAAGCCATGCATCACTAGAGAACACCTTATAAGCTTTCAAACAATGCATATTTACCTAAACCAGACTAATGTTATTTGAATATAGGTACAAGGCAAGGAGAAAATAGTTAGAGAGAAGCACCAAAAAGCTAAGGAAACCTCTAAACACAAGTCAAGAGTCCATCTTAGAGAACCTTAAGTCAATTTGAACATTAAAAGAGTGCAAAACTTGAAGATTACATAGTTATAGTCGACTGTAGAGGAAGCGTAGTCGACCTTGACAAGTCAAAAGGCAAAAAAGGTCAAGATCACATAGTCATAGTCCACTATAGAAGAGGCATCATCGACCTTGACAAGTCAAAGGCCAGAAAAAGTCATGATTATCCAACCATACTAGACTATTAAGGAAGCATTGTCGACTATAGCAGGCCAAATTTGCAAAATACATGCTTTCTGGAGATTAATCAACTAGAAAAAGGTTATACTCGACTATGGAAGCATTAATTGTGAAATTTGTAAATCATAGTCGACCTTAGTAGTGTTGTAATAAACCCTCATGCTTCAACAATGGTCAAATTTGATTCAAACTAGTATCTAATTACTCCAAACATTGCCTTAGCTATAAATAGACACATATGAGGCATTTTGACATGAGAGAAGACTAGAACCAAAGCTTCAAACCCTAGAGAGACCACCTAAAAGCTCATATTCACTCTTTAGCATCTTTTTAGTCTATCTCCAAGATTTCAAAGTTGAATACTTGCTTCAATAAAGCTAAATTTTCTTCTCTCTTTACAACCAAGCTAAAATCTTTGGCTTTCAGCCTTTGTTAGACAAATCTTTGCTATTACTCCTTTGTACACACATCTTGTAAAGGTTTTAACTTAATCTTGAAAAGCTATGTTGTAAGGGTTATCATTTCCCATTTAAAAAACAATAATCCCTTTTGGATTGTGTAAGGGTTATTGCATCCCATTAAAAAGTAAGAATCCTTGATAATGGATTGAAATTTCTTGGTTACTAAGGAAATGGATACAGGCATTGAAAAAACAAAACCACTATAAATCCTTTATGTCTCTCGTTAATTTTCACATTATTATTTATTATTTATACTTGCCTTAGGAAAATAGATTTATATTGATTTGTTTGTTTACACTAAGAAAAATAATTTTCCTTTACCTTTCATAGCTAGCATTCATTTTAAGAAAAATATTTTACCTTGATTAATTATTTTTATATTTAATAATTTATTGTTGAAAATTTATTTTTGATGTTAGAAAATATTTTTTGGTGAAAAAATTTTGATCTTTATACTTAGATTTTTAAAGATATTTTTATAAATACCAATTCATTTTCCTTTTGGTATATTGTCCATTGAGACTTCTACAGTAACAGAAAGCTCTTTCCTTAAAGAAGTCTCCATTATAGCCGTGTGTGCATTTGTTGAAGGCCAAACATTTAGGTGGCTCAAGTTCTCCATTTCTTTTCAGTGTTCATGAGTCAAATTAAATGAGAAGGAAGCCATTGTGATTCTCACATTACTTGGCAAAGGTATTTTGGTCACTTTCCTCTCTTTTAAAGTTTTATTTGCATTAAAGACACCAAGGTGATCCATGGTAAGTATGGCATATTGTTTATGTTTAATTGTTTAAAATTCCTTTTGCTGCATTTAATCTAATTTTGCCATAACCAACAATAACCCCTATTACCACATGGGTTGCTAATGGCAAAACCCCCTTTAGTCCTTAAGCATATGTGCACGCATGGGAATGGTATATCCCCTGTTATTGCATGGGATTTCTTATGGTATAAACCTCATTAGTCCTTAAGTAGCAATCAATCGATTCCATTATATTATCATGATCATACTCCATACACAATTCATAATTTCTTATCTAACATTCTCATGTATATGGCATCATAATTATGCACTCATACTTTCATCATATGGTGTGTGGAAACAACATCACATACTTTGCATCATAGCATTCATCATATGCCCATTCTTTTCTCATGTGGTATGTAGAAACAACATCACATACATTGCAACATGTCTTACATCATGTGCTCATTCTTATTTCATGTACATAACATACATTGCAATAAAGCATACATTATGTGCTCATTCATAACTCATCTATTTTGTGAAATCATTATCACATACATATTGCAATTTAGCATACTTCATGTATACCATACACATCTCTTTGAAGTGGTGGTTTTGGTTCAAAACAATTGAAAGGACTTGTTCCCCTTTCTTAAAACTAATAAATAGTAAGATATTTACATTTACATAATAGTTTTGAAAACTATTTCCAAAACATGAGTTCAACCATAAACCCATTTTCATCAAATAAAATAGTGATAAGAAATCATATTCATCAATAAAACATCAAGTTGTGCCTTGAGCTGTACATACCAAAATAGTTTGAAAGCAGTGTATCCACTCACCTGGACCAAGGTGTGCTTCTAAATCTTGCTTCGTCTAACCTCACTCATTCCATGATACTCAAGCTCAACAAAAACCTATCACAATAATTTCTAGCATAAATTTCCTGATTGTTCAGCAAACCTATTTATTCAAAACTAGTTGAGTAAACCCATGTTCTTCTTTTCAAGCCAATAATCCACAAAAGTTTAAACTAAAATACTATTTAATGAAACCTTAAACATCCTTACCTTAAAAAATCTTTAGCTTAATAGAGGTGTATTTGCTTAAAGTGTAGGAAAATGCATGTCAGGTTGTAACCATGGTGTTTAACTTTAAAAATGGCTAACTTTTACCTAAAATTCGAACTTAAGCTTTACCCTAACTATATGGAGCCCATGGAGGTTGAAAGAGGGTTTGGAGAGAAAGAGTGAGTGTTTGAAGGTTGAGGGAAGTAAAAAATGATAGAAAAATCATGGCTAAGTTATAATTTTTTCTAATTTAAAGCCTTAGGATCCACCCTTTAAACCTTGCGGGTCGATCCTTAGGTTTGTATTTTTTTGCCAAGGGTGGTTAGGATCGAACTTTTGGCTTAAAGGGGTTGATCCTACAAAATTCTAGTTGCTTATATTGAATTCCAACTTGTAAAGGTCGATTTTTTTTCCCTTAGGGGTCGATCTTAAAGTTTTCCAAAATATTTCTAAGTGTTTCCTCTTGTTGGGATCAACCCTAATTTCCATGGGGTTTGATTCTAGCAAATTCTAGGAGATAATTCAAGAGCTTGTTATGTTGGGATTGACTTTTCCTTACTTAAAGGTTGATCCTATCAAATTCCAATTGCTAACTCCAGCCAAGTTTACTCTATAGAGATCGACCTTCTTCGTTCAAAGATCTATCCTTCATGCCTTGTTTCACAAAAATGGTCTTCAATGGCTTTCCTTTTCTATCATTCTTTCATCCATCAATGTCACATCAATCCAACAACATCATAGGAAGAAATTCATGTCAATATAGTAAGGAAAACACATCCAACATTTAAAATTATATTTGAACATAATTCATTCACATGATCCATTCAAGCTTACTCAATATCATACTTAAGTTTAAACAGCATCATCACATGAAAGGTTGGGGTTTCATAAAATATGTTAGTGGATACACCTTTTCAAGTGTTTTATATACATAAAGCAAGAATGATTTATTGAGGTGTTTGTCTTGCATGATTAAATACCAATTTTATGATGACTATTCAAAGGGTTTGAATACAAATGATTTCAACGAATGTATATGTAAATACTCTAATAGCACCTGAGCATTTAATCATTGGGTGGTGCATTATCCCTACACCTAGAGAGTATGATTCGAATCTCTATTTTCTCAATTAAAAAAATATGTGTAAATATTCTAGTATGTATTTGATTTCAATGAAAAGGGACAAGCCTTTTCAAGGATTTCCTTCAAAATGAGTTTAAGAGGATAAGATGAGCATGAATTGCATGTATGCTAGGTAGATGTTATGGTAGATTTAGATATTCTCACCCATGAGTTATGAATGGGTATGAAATAAGTACTTGAGTATGTAATGTATGTTTATGATAATGAAATGCTTTGGTGGATGTAGACATTCCCATCCATAGTAAAGATTATGAAATATGCACTAGAGCATGATTTGTATGCTTATGAATTTATGTGATGTATTTCCACGTACATTATCAGTTAGTTATAAGAATTATGTATGAGCTATAATGAGCATTATTATGAAATTATGAAATGAATTATGGATATCATAGGTCCTATACATGATGAATCCAAGATAAGGGGTTTAGCATCATGTTCACTTTGAGTTGAGGCAAACTACTACTCAAGTGGGGTTAAGGTTGAATGCCATTCACAAGAGCTTTGGGATCCAAGATAGTGGGGATTTTGATCGTTATCTACTAGGAGTTAGGGTGGACTGCCACTCCCAAGGAATCCAAAATAAGGGGTTTTATACCTTATCCACTTTGAGTTAAGGTGGGCTCTGACTCATAGATAGTAAGTCTTAATGATTTCTAGAAAAGCTCTAGAGGCTAGATGTTAACATGATTACGTACATGTTTGAATGAGAAGATATGATGTGATATAGTCAACGATTTGATGAAATAGAGCTTAGTTCAAGTGAAACTTATCTTACAAGATAGTCTTTATGAATAAAAAGACTTTTAGAGTTAAAAAGTGCATAAAATTACCTATAAATTTGAGTTTTACACTTGAAGTATCGCTATACGAAGAACATGCATCAATACACTTAAGATGAAATGCCCTAGGAAGCATTCTGTGTAAAATGAATTGATACATTCCATAAATGCATCGATACATCAGTCACAAAATAGTGTTTTCAAGCTGCTTTTACAAGGTTTCAAAGAGGTACAACTCCCATTTCATTCTAAATGATTTATGCAATTATGGTTTCAAATAAATCTTTATGAAAAAGTTTTAAACAACATGTTTCAAGAGTTTGAAGGAAAAAAAATGGTATTTATGAATGACATGATTTTACAATTTATTGTATATGCAAACAAATAAACTTTCCCCTTGGCTTGTCCCTTTCCTCGTATTCACTCACAGTCTTTGTGACTCACACGTCAGATTCCTTTTTTTTTACAAATCAATGATTAGCTTATCACCCTTGTTGTAAAGTCGAGCTCCCGATCTTCTTTGTTAGGTGTTCTAGCAGCCTCTTTGAAACTTAGAGGATCAGGCCATGTTCTGTTGACGAGCATGAGTGGCACTACGATTTATACATTTTAAATTCTTTCATAGTTAAATGTTTATCTTGACTCAAGAGCCTTATTGTGCACCTAAGGTGCTTATGATATGACTAGATGTTCACATGATGTATGAAAATGAGTTTTGCTTAAAAAATTTAATTACATTTCTACACATTGTGAGGTAGCATTCCACCATGTTGTGATGGTGCCCAGTATTATGTTTTCACTAGCATTTCCACACATCATGATGTAAAATTCCACCACATGATGGCACATTAGTTTACATGTTAATGTTATGATAATGTGTTTGTTTATATGTATGGACATGTTAACATTGAAATATCTTATGTTTTGAAGTAACAAAATAGCATAACATCTTGGTTATAATGACAAGCATTTAAAATTGTCTAAATCATATTTTTAGCCTCGTAAGATCATACAATTATTATGAAAAGCCATGCATTATTAGAAAAAAATCAAAAGCTTTCAAACATTGAATATTCAGCCAAGGAAACAAAAAGCAAATGTGCCTTAACTTGATTTTAGATCACAAGGAAGAAGCAAGGATAAAATAGCTAGAGTAAAATGCCAAAATGCCTAGAAATATTGAAAAAATGAAGCTCTAGTCAATCTTAGAAGAACATCAATCAACCATGTGGTAGAATGGGCAAGAATGGACAAGGAAACATGATTTGAGACAAACATATTTGATCCTACCAAGGAAGCAGTCGATCCTTAGGTATTGGTCACATGAAACTTTGACATTTGTGAAGTTGTAGTCAATCCTCCTCGAGTGTCAATCGATCTTTGAACAAAATAGAATGAAAAATCAAGCTGAAAGGAGCTCCAATCGACCTTGTCATGTAGCAATCGATCCTTGAATAATAGCATTATGCAAAACTCAACCTCAGGGAGATGCAGTCGATCCGCAAGGAATGGTAGTTTATCATCAAGTCTAAAACTTCAAAGTTGCACACTCTTTGGAGTTGGATTACGTATAGGATGAATTTAATGAATTATAAAAGCCCTAATTTGAGATTTTTGAAGAACATAGTCAATCCTAGGAATGAGGTAGTCGATTCTCAAGCTTCAATAATAGGAAACTTTGATTCAAGCTTGTGTCTAAAGACTCCATACATCCTTGGCACTATAAATAGACTTATTTGAGTCATTTTGAAGTAACAAAAGACCAACACTCAAGAGAAAAACCATAGAGAAACCTTCAAGCTTATTTTCCTCTCTATCTTTCATCATATTCTTCCAAAAAGCATTCAAAAGACAACAAGCTCTTTCTTTTGAAAATCCTTGAGCTAATTTTTCTAAGATTATT
>NW_018397265.1:1917805-1919889 GCF_002168275.2 Theobroma umbraticum
ATACCAAAGCTTAAACTTGTAGCACCAAACCTTTGTGACCCAAATTCTTTATTGTACTCCCTTATGCACATAACTTTGTAAAGGTTCTAGCTTAACGTTGAAAAGCTACTTGTGGGTTTGTGGTTAGGCTTGTTAAAAACAATTGTTGAAGGGTTTCACTTTTTCTTAAGAGAAAAGTATTGTAAGGGTTTTGATCTCGTGAAAAAGCTATTGTGAGGGTTTTGATTGATCTCGTAGAAAGCTCATTTCCCTTAATGCATTTGAAATTCCTTGGTGTTCCAAGGAGTGGATGTTGGTAGTAGTGAAAGCTTAACCACTATAAAAATCTTATGTCTTGCTTTTAATGTTTTGCATTGTGATTTATTGCTTGCTTTTCCGTTAAGAAAATATTTTACCTTTGTTTATTATTTGTTCTTCGTAATTTATTATTGAAAACTTACTTAGAAAAATCACATACTTGTTTTTGAATTTTTGGTTAGCAAAAGTCTTAAATTTACACTTAATTTTCAAAATAATGTTTAAATACCAATTCACCCATCTCTTGGTATTTTGTTCATTGAGACTTCTCCACTAACAATTGGTATTAAAACTTGCTCTCAAATTTTGTAAGTTTAACCACCTTTGAGAGATCCTTTGTGGAGGCTTAAGTTGACAAAAATGAAAGTGACAACAATCGTACTTGGTGAAGGGCAATCGATCCAAAGGCCACCCCTTTTTATAAGTAATAACTACCCTTATTGAAAGATACATATGGAAATATTTATACAATCAATGGACTTAGATGTTTGGAATGTTATATTGGATGGTCCCCATGTTACATATAAGGTGGTAGAATGGTAGTTAATGATTAGGTCTAAGGAAGAATGGAGTGATGGTGGTGATAAGAGATTAGTTGAAATAAATTGCATGGTATATTACACTATCCTTTACTTATTAGGTGCTAATGAGTTTAACAAAGTCTCTATATGTGAAAATGCTAAGAAAATATAGGACAGTTTAGAGACAACATCTAAAGGCACAAATCAAGTTAAGGAACCCAAGTTTGGATTATTTACTCATAACAATGAACTTTTCAGGATGAGAGAATGTGAATCAATAAATGAGATGTTTGAAAGGTTCACCAATATAGTAAAAGGTTTAAAAGCTTTAAGGAAAAACCTTCCCAATGCCCAACTTGTGAAGAAAATCCGTTATAGCCTACCAAAATCTTAGAGACCCAAAGTAACACCCATAAAGAAACCTAGAAACCTAAATAACTTTAAGTGAAAGGAGTTCATAAGATCTTTACTCACATATGAAATGACACTGAAACATGAGTATGAGTATAAGGAGTCTAAAAGATAGGACAATAAGAAAAAAAGGAATAGCTATAAAGTCCTTATTTAAAGAAGAAGAGAAAAGCCAAAAAAGTGAAAGTGAAAATGAAGAGGGCATAGCCATGCTCACTATGAAGTTCAATAGCTTTATGAAAAAGAATATTAGAAGTAGGAAACGTACGAAAAGGGATATGCCTAAGAAAAGCATACAAGAGATCACTTAATATGCAATGTTTGCAAGAAGCCGAGTCACGCAAAGCATAAATGCCACAATAACAAAAATGCTTCAAGAAATTTCAAAAAGAAAGCATTGAAGGCCATGTGGAGCAATACTGATGACTCACAAAATGAAAGTAATGATGAAGTTGGAAATCCATGCCTTATGGAACTTGATAGCTGCAAGGAAGAACATAAATGTTTGAAGTCAAGTGCACAACAAAATGGGAAATGCTACCTTGATAGTGGAGGCTCTAGACATATGACTGGTAGTAAGGAATCATTCAAAGAGTTGAGACTAAGGGAGGGCGATAATCTAACTTTTGGTGATGACTCAAAAAGCCTCATTGAAGGTATTAATACAATTGGTAAAAATTCTTCCTCTCAAATTGAAAATGTTTTATATTTTAGTGGTCTCAAGCATAATTTGTTAAGTGTTAGTTAACTTTGTGATAAAGGTGTTAAAGTCATTTTTGAAGCCCTAATTCGTCATGTTATAGATGCTAAGACAAATAAAATTCTTTTTGGGGGTCAAAGACAAGGAAATACATA
>NW_018397265.1:1919899-1921445 GCF_002168275.2 Theobroma umbraticum
CTTGATGAATTGTCTTCAAATAATGTATGTTTCATGGCTAGGAAGAATGAGAATGCTTGGTTATGGCATACGGAACATGGACATGTTAGTATGAACATACTTGCTAAATTGTCACCTTAGATCTTGTGGTAGAACTTCCTAAGTTAAATTTTGAGAATAATAAACTTTGTAATGCTTGTGCCAAAGGTAAACATAAGAGAGTCTCATTTGAATCCAAAAAGAATATGACTACAATTAAGGCATTGCAACTTCTCCACATAGACTTGTTTGGCCTAACTAGAACTATAAGCTTAGGTGGAAAGAACTATTGTTTGGTAATTGTTGATGACTATTCTAGGTTTACATGGATTCATTTCCTTGCACACAAAAATGAAGCTCTAAAGATTTTTACATCATTTTGCAATGGAGTTGAAAATGATAAAAGGTATGTTATTTCAAATGTTAGATGTTGTAATGACTGCTCCTCGATCGTTACTAGTGTCCGAGTCCTACGATAGAACCCATCACATCTTGAACAAGCCTTAATTGAAACTTTAGCCATTATGTCATCAATCCTTGAAATTACTTTGCACCATATACCTCTTTGTAATGAGAATTGAACATAAATCATAATAAGCCATCTTATCCTTTATTCGCCAAAATCGTAAGAATACATTAGAGTCTATAGTATCTAACTGTGCATTTACATTGACACTATTTACAAATACATCAAGCTAAGAATGACTCGACCTCAAATAGTGGAGCAACTTGGAATAAAGTGTTATGAGATGCCTTTACCTATTTACGGTAGACCATAAATGCCGACGATTATCTACAAAATGGAAATAAGGGGGTAAGTCTCATAGACTCAGTGATCATCGGCCTCGTAAGTAGGGTGTAGATAGAAAACAAGCATAAAGTAAGTAAATTTGGATGATAAAACTAGAATAAAAATACTAATCTTAGAAAAATCAAAGTAGAGTGTTTGTGCTTTGTAAAAATGATGCAGTAAAATCATAATGCAATATTTCACTTAGGAAAACGGTGCTGAAAACAAGTGTAGCAAAACAAAGTTCAATCATCCAGAACATCATTTGCCATCAAAATATGAATAATAATATCAAAATATGCACACTTCCAAAATACGTGGCATGTAAAGAAATCAAAGTGTACAGCCGCAAACCAACTCATGATCATCCAGTAAGCATTAAAAGCTTTTATGCAAACAAGGGGAGCTGTAGAGTAATCTTAACTCTCCACCATGTAAAAAGTATGCGTCAAAAAACTCACAAAGCTCTCGAGTAGGTAAGCATCATAATCACCTATGGACCCACTTCCACATAATAACATCCGGGAGCTCTATTTCACTGGATTCCCACAGCCATGGCAGTTTCAATGATGTTGGTCAACATTGGAGAAATCAAGCAGTCACAATCACATATCACAAGTTGTGGCCTAGCCACATATAATAACCCCAGGGCATGCCACGTATAATCACAGACCATGGCCCTAGCCACATTTAATAGCCCATTGGTGACCCATAGGTTCTCTAGCTAGAGCTCATTTG
>NW_018397265.1:1921455-1922265 GCF_002168275.2 Theobroma umbraticum
TCACACTATCCCGATGTGACATTAGCCTACTCTCGACACTTTCGGTTTACCAAAACTGTTTTCAAAACCAAATCAAGTTTTTCGAGGCTTTTCCTTTAAATTGTTTGAAATTAAGGTTTGATAACCCTTTAAATTACTTTTCACATTAAATGGCATAGTGTAAAGCAATTTGTACAAGATCAGAATAAACATCGGTGATCAAGAACTTTGCATTTTTAGAGCATATTAACGAAATGCATTTAGCTATGCATATCATGCAAAAATACGAGGAATGGATTTTAATGCAAACATCATAAAACGACTTGTTTCCTGGTTTCTAAAACACTTTACATATATAGCTTATATATAGATATATCCAAAATAACTTTCAAAACAACTTGCATCCACAATTTCTTATGGTTTCTACCAACTCACGCTTTTCACAATAACAGTGTATAAATTTTTCATAAATAGTATTTAAAACCACCCATCGTTTTCTAACAGCTCATGCTTTTCATAAATGCATTTAAAGAATACTATCAACGTTTACTATACGTATATCATTATATAGTTATGAAAATTTCAAATTAAGGACCCCCTACTCATCGTACAATAGTGGGACACTATATTACTATCAATTCGGGTGTGTATCTAGCCAATTCTACTCACTGATCACCCATTACCTCCTCTGGCACACCACCACAGCACACTTTCTTTACTTATAAACTTCCTAGCAACCATACAAACCCAATACACTTAATTATTCACATGCATGGAAGCACATCAATCAATAAATTCGTAACATAATTTCATAGTTTTCATCAACCTTAC
>NW_018397265.1:1922275-1922563 GCF_002168275.2 Theobroma umbraticum
TTAACACACAATCCACATACTATCAATTAACTCAAGCCAACACAACACCATGCAGTCGCATTGCATGCTTACCATTTTGTTTTTGCTTGAGTTCCATATATAATCCACCATTCTTTACATTCTCAGTCACCATTGCTGCCACACGCATAAACAATTAGCACACATATGGTTTCTCTTGTCTATTTGTGATTTCGAGACTAAAATACTCACCATTGCTTATCTAGCTCCAAAATTACCATGCATTCCAAGATTGACCCACATGCATGCATCTATTTCTTTCAAATCTTG
>NW_018397265.1:1922663-1924532 GCF_002168275.2 Theobroma umbraticum
AACATATTATATACTTATATTTATTATAAATAAGTAATTAATATTTTACAAAGCCATAAATTTAGTTAGTAATTAATAAATAATATATTATAATTAAATAAAAAAAGAATTGATTTTAGTTTAATATAAATATATTAAAGTTTTATTATTATTAAAAATTATTCATTTATTAAATTACAACCGGATTAAATACCCATTTAAATAATTCAATAAAAATAGTGCCTTTTGTTGTTGATGTGATTCGAACCCCAAAAAAGAAGGAAAACAACCAAGGCATTGACCATCTTGACAAGTAGTTTCTTTTATTTTATGTTAACAAATATATTAAAAATAAGGTTTCAGCACTAGTGAAAGGAACCACATCCATTTTCCCGAGAGCTCAACGCTGCAGCATTGGAGGACTGGTGCTGCAGTGCTATCGCCAAAAACCAGCGCCGCGGCGCCAAGAAATCAAGGCCGCGGCGCTGGGTATTTTCCAAGCATTGCCACTATAAAATGTGTGTGCTATAGTGCTAGGGTAGGGGGAAACCGGAAATGCAAGGTCCCAAAGGTGAGTAGGTGACAGATTGCATACTTTTTTGTTTTTTCTCATTATTTTCTTCTGCCATGATGGATGACTTTTAACCCCACCTTTTGAACTTTTTATACCTTTTTTTATACTTGTATATGTATACAGGTTCGAGTAATTGGGTACCAATGAAAAAGACTTTAATAATTTTTTTATCTAATTGGGTTTTTAAACGGGTTAGGGTAATTATAGGGTAGTAAAAATGTAATAGGGTTAGAGTTAGGATAGTAATTTTGAAAATTATTCGGATATTTAATAGGATTAGGGTAGTTGAATTTTTATAGGGTTAGGGTTCGGGTATCTCGAAATTGTAAGGTACCCTACTCGTTGACAACCATACAATCGGACATTTATGTCTATCATCGAAAGGGTTCTTGTTAGAAGTTTTGGATTCACGGGCTTTATGGGGTTTGTCTTATATTTGCTTGTCATGGCAATTACTTTGATTGAACTCATAGCCAAGGCAAAGTTCTTAGTTCATGCATATTTGGATAGTTGGAACGGGATTATACTTGATGGCTTCATGGGTGAGCTTATGTCATTTGTGCTATTCTGGATATTCCGTTTCTTAAGAAATATCTACTATATGCATTCTCTTTCTATTAGTTTTACCATTTAAAGACTATATCTATGTTGCTTTTTTTTAATATAGAGAAGATCTCTGAGAGAATGGAAGAAGAAATTTTGAATTAAAAAAAATTTATTTATTAATTAAATTTAAAATATTTAAATTTATGTTACTGTAAAGAATCGAACTTGTGTCTAAGTGAAAAATAAACTAAACTTTAACCAGGTCTACCACCCACTCAAAGTTGTTTTAAAATTTCCCAACTTAGTCTTAAAATAAACGAAATACATATTACTCAAATACTAATCCCTAACCATGTGCGTGTGTCACGGGGCAATTCTTCAGACCACCCTCCGTGCGGCCTTGGGTTCAACCATTATCCCGGTACTAGAACCCAAGTCAGCTTTAGTGCTTCAGCACTTACTCAGCAAGCACCCAATACCCACACAATGGCTTTAAGCCGGCAAGCAAGCTTGCATAAAAGAGAAAGGAAGACAAGAGAAAAGAATGCTAGCAAAGAGAAGCTAAGCTTGTATTAAATGAATTGAATTGAAGTGTATTCAATGGGATGATTTACACAAGGAGCATGGGGTTATTTATAGCCAAGGTTCCTCATATATTTCCCTCCAAAAGATTTCCCTCCAAAACATTTGGGAAGGAAAGCTAAAGTTTCTAGAAACTCATTTGGGAGGGAAAGCTGAAATTTCCAGCAGCTCAATACATGGGTCTGGTG
>NW_018397265.1:1924632-1924741 GCF_002168275.2 Theobroma umbraticum
TATTCATAAACTTCATTTATTTCATGATCATGAAAACCACAATTTGCAAACTTGCCTTTCTATCACAAGTACACAATCAGAACATTAATTTCAACATATGCATTCCACA
>NW_018397265.1:1925409-1925705 GCF_002168275.2 Theobroma umbraticum
TTTCTAAGTCATTTGACTTTAAACTACCAAATCCACAACTAGTCCTTTAATTCATTGGCTTTATGCTAAGCATAGCAAAATTTAAGCTCATCCTTAGAGTAGATTTGTTTACTATCCTATTACTTCATGACCACACATCAATTACAACAATCACTGATGTTCACCCCTGGGCTAATTCATGTACTTCTAAGTATAAACCATAATGGGTCAAATTAAATCTTGGGAATTTATAGTCACTTAATTGAAATCAAAACTAGCTCCATCTAAGCTGCTATACACATGTTCAACACATATAC
>NW_018397265.1:1925805-1930785 GCF_002168275.2 Theobroma umbraticum
AAAGGCTCATTTGATGAAAATCGGTGCAAGTATGGTGATGACTTCATTCGTATAAGTTTTGGTATTTTGACCATATCTCTCTCTAGAAAACTCTAAATGAGGTGATTCTTAACCAATAGAATTATAAGAAGAATGGAAACAACGTTTATGTTTACCAATTCACCTAGTTCTGAGTGGATCATGGTCAAATATTTGTCAAACTTGGAGCACTGTAGTAGTACGCATGGACTGAACATGATATAGTATTTGGAGCATAACTTTCAATACAGGAGTCCAATTGACGTGATTCTTGATCCATTGGAAAGTTAAGAGACAAGGATAAAACTTATATGTTTATTATTTTGCCCAGTTCGAAACATATAATGGTTAAATTCACGTTCGAAATTGATAGACTGTCACAGTGCTAAGAGAACAAGGCTGCAGCATGGATGAAAGGAAGCACACATACCAATTTCCAGAGAGCTCAGCACTGCAGCGCTGGGAGACTTTCCAAAAATAAAAGAAGTTGACAAGATTTTGGAAATTAGGTTATTTGAAACCTATTTAAGGGACCTTTTTTAGAGATTTTGAGGAGGAGGAAGCAAGCAACTACTTGGGAGATTTGAAGCCAAAAACAAAGCAAGAAAACTAGAGAATTGGAGGGAGAAGCAAGATCACAAAGCTCTAATTATTAGTTTTCTCTCTTTACTTTTGTGTTTTTCTTATTTTCTTTGAATTGGATTCATGGCTAAATTTATTTGGATATTGTTTTTATTAGATATTATGAGCTAAATTATTTTTCTAGGATTGCAATTGAACTCACATGTAATCTAAATTTTTAATCTCTTTCTTGCTTATTTTCAATGGGATTTGAATTGTTTATTCCAATTTGTTTTGAATGCTTTTAATTGCTTGGCCACCAATTAAATTCATCTAGGAACCTAAAAAAACTTGGGAAAAGGAGTTTAGTGTAGACTAAAATTGGGATAACATATGATCATATTACTTTATTTGCGTATAAGATAGGAATATACCTATAGGCCATATGTAGGCAGATTATATCCTAAACTTAATGAATCTATTTTAATTCAATTCACATAGGGATATAGTATTTTTCTTAAAATAAATATTTTTATAAGATGAGTCGAGAGACCCTTATAAATAATTTAGGACTCTAGGTTAGCAATTCAACCCATTGAAATAAGTTAAGGAAGAGAGGTAAGATTTAGATGAAGTGTGAGGGATATTGTAATCCTAGGTTTGTTGATTTGATATTTATTTGAGTGTTTATGATTTTTATTTTTCTTAATTTAAATTTGCTAACTTATTTTTATTTGATATTATTTTGATATTGTTTGGATAAGATTAATTAGTTATAATTTTAGTACTTACTAAACTTTTAGATCAATTGCCTATGGGATCGATACTCTACTTGCTAATATATTGTCTATCCGATACGTATACTTGTATAGTAGAATTTTAACTGACATTTCCCAAATATAAGATGTTCCTAATGCTGTGGCATTGGACTGTCAAAGCTGCGGTGCTGCAATTGCTGGAAATTTACTTTATCAAAGCAATTCTTCTACCTTGAGGGTACTATAGTAATCATTCTCAACCATATGGCTTTCCTCTAAGCCTATACCACAATTTGCAAAACTTACTTTCTATCACAAGTACACAATCAGAACATTAATTTCAACATATCTGTTCCACATTTATGGTATGCCAAAATCATCCTTTAGGCATATTTCACTACTAGCAATCATATACTTTTACCATAACATTTAGTGCAAACTTGGTTAAGCAATGGTCTCCAAATAACTCTTACGTACGTGTATATCAAATTGTACACCACTTAGTGTTGAGATCATGACTTACTGATATATCCTTTATCAATAACATTTATAAGGTGGACAATTCACTTAAGTATTGTATCTTGCCTTTACGGTCATAAGATCAAAGTTTCCTAAACTTAAGATGCAGAAACTCTCTCTTAGAACTTATCCAAAAATCAGCATTTTCTAAATCCCTTACCTTTAGGAAATCATATTTGAGACTGATCATTTATATCATGGGTTGCATACTGAACTAAATAGATTTTTAAATTAATCTTTAAAGCAATTATATATCAAGCTCAAATATAGAACTCCATATTGCATTTAAACTAGAATTAACATTTCTAAGTCATTTGACTTTAAGCTACCAAATCCACAACTAGTCCTTTAATTCATTGGCTTCATACTAAGCATAGCAAAATTTAAGCTCATCGTTAGAGCATATTTGTTTACTAGCCTTTTACTTCATGACCACACATCAATTATAGCAATCACTGATGTTCACCCTTGGACTAACTCATGTACTTATAACTATAAACCATAATAGTTTAAATCAAATCTTAAGATTTCACAGTCACTTAATTAAAATCAAACCAGCTCCATCTAAGCTGCTATATATATATTCAACACATATACACATATAAAATATTTCAGAAACCCAACACCATTTATAAATGGGCATGGCAAGCTCAATTAACATAGTGCTCTTACCTTCGTGCACATGAGTATTCATTTACACCTCCTTCAATACTTAAATTTATAAGCCTCAAGTGAATCACAACAATCATTATTCATCTCGATAGTGGTGTGCCCCTTGTTACCAATATCGTACGCGCTCCTTTATATTGACCTCAATAGCAATCCAAAGTCATCAAATTTTTTCCTGTTGATAGTCATGGGCTCAAGTTATAGCTTCGCCAAATGAATAAGTTATTACGGACCTATTAGTCATACTCCACCTTCCTCTATCCTTAGTCGGAGGGATATGTCATTACATTAACCTTTCATTAGGAGTATTTTGTTTTAAGACCTTTCCACCAATGGCTTATGTCTTAGGTGGCGTCCCAAACTCGGATGATAGTACTACTTATGACCTTTATATGATGTTAGTAAAAAGGTAGGTTACTAGGAATAGGAGTTTATCTATGACTTGTGCCTAGTCACAAATCATAAACAAGACTTTACATTAACTCTGACAACTCTGCTAACTGACACAAGAATTCTTAGGATGCGACTAAACCTAGGGCTCTGATACCAAGTCTGTAATGACTGCTTCTCGATCTCTACCAGTGTTCAAGTCTCGCGAGGGAACCTACCAAGTCCCGAACAAGCCTTAATTGAAACTTTAGTCATTATGTCATCAATCCATGAAATTGCTTTGAACCATATACCTCTTTGCAATAAGAATTGAACATAAATCATAAAAAGCCATCTTATCCTTTATTCACCATAATCGTAAGAATACATTAGAGTCTATAGTATCTAACTGTGCATTTATATTGACACTATTTAAAAATACATCAAGCTAAGAATGACTCGACCTTTAGTAGTGAAGCGACTCGGAATAAAGTTTTATGAGATGCTTTTACCTATCTACGGTGGACCATAAGCATCGATGATTATCTATAAAAGGGAAATAAGGGGATGAGTCTCACCACTCAATCATCAGCAGGGCATAGATGAGAAACAAGCATAAAATAGGTAATTTGAATGATAAAACCAGAATAAGAATACTAATCTTAGAAAAATCAAATCATAAGTAGAATGTTTGTGCCTTGTAAAAATAATGTTGTAAAATCATAATGTAATATTTCCCTGGACAAAATAGTGCCGAAAACAAGTGTAGCAAAATAGAGTTCAATCAACAAAAACATCACTTGCCATCAAAATATGAATAACAATATAAAAATATGTACGCTCTTAAAATACGTGGCATGTAAGGAAATCAAAGTGTACAGCCACATAAAACAACTTATGATCATCAAGTAGCACTAAAAGCATTTATACAAACAAGGGGAGCTATAAAGAAATCTTAACTCTCCACCATGCAAAAGAGTACACATTAAAAAACTCACAAGGCTCTTAAGTAGGTAAGGATCGTAATCACCCATAGACCCACTTCCACGTAATAACATCTGAGAGCTCCACTCCACCGGATTCCCATAGCCATGGCAGTCTCGACGATGTTGGCTGATATTGGAGAAATCAAGCAGTCGCAATTGCATATCACAACTTGTGGCCTAGCCAGATATAATAACCCATGGCCCTGCCATGTATAATCACATACCATGGCCCTAGCCACATCTAACAACCCGTGGTGACCCAAAGGTTCTCTAACTAAAGCTCACTTGTGCACAAAGGTCACACTATCTTGATGTGACATTCGACCTACTATCGACACTCTCGATTTGTCAAAACCATTTTCAAAACCAAATCAAGTTTTCCAAGGCCTTGTCTTTTTGAATTGTTTGAAATCAAGGTTCGATAACCCTTTAAATTGCTTTTCACGTTAAATGGCATGGTGTAAACACTTTGTACAAAGATTGGAATAAAATCGATGCTCAAAACTTGCATTTTAAAACATTTAACAATGAATTTAGCTGTGCATATCACATAAAAATACAAGGCAAGGATTTTGATGCAAACATCGTAAAAATGCTTATTTCCCAGTTTCTAAAACACTTTACGTATATTGCTTATCTATAGGTATATCCAAAACAACTTTCAAAACAACTTGCATCCATAATTTCCTATGGTTTCTACCAATTCACACTTTCCACAATAAAAGTGTATAAATCTTTGACAAATTGTATTTAAAACCACATATCATTCTCTAGCGGCTCACGCTTTCCACAAATGCATTTAAAGAATACAATCAACATTTACTATAAGTATATCATTATATAGTTATGAAAATTTTGAAATAGGCAGCCCCTACTCACCTTACAATAGTACGACACTACATCACTATCATTTCAGGTGCATATCTAGCTAATTCTACTCACCGATTACCTATTACCTCCTCTGGTACACCACCACAACACACTTTCTTTACTTATACACTTCCTAGCAACCACACAAACCCAATGCACTTAATTATTCACATGCATGGCAGCACATCAATCAATAAATTCGTAACCTAATTTCATAGTTTTCATCAACC
>NW_018397265.1:1930795-1931902 GCF_002168275.2 Theobroma umbraticum
TCATTTAACACACAATCCACATACTATCAACTAACCAAAGCCAACACAACCCCATGTAGTCACATTGCATGCTTACCTTTCAGTTTTAGCTTGAGTGCCACATATAATCCACTTTTCCTTACATTCTCGATCGCCATTGCTACCACAAGCATAAACAATTAGCACACATCTGATTTCTCTTGTCTATTTTTGATTTCAAGACTAAAACACTCACCCATTGCTTATATAGCTCCAAAATCACTGTGCATTCTAAGATTGACCTACATGCATGCATCTATTTCTTTCAAATCTTGGTGGACCTTTACTGCCATAAACATTCTCACACAATTACCAACTTATTTCCTTAAGAAATCACAACCAAAATCAAAGTTCTACTTACCTTCCTTAGCTTGGAACCACTAAGCCGAGCTTCCCATGCCTTCCTAAATCTCCAACCATGTCATGCACGAGAAAACCTTTCGATTTTTCTCCCATCTTCCATAAAACCGAGCCTCTTCCAAGCCTTTTTCACTCAATGCTCTCTCTCCTCTCAAGTGGAAGCCTCACAAGGCTATTTTCCTTTCATCTGTCTTCCCAATGGGGTGGATTCTCTCAAGACAAAAGCCTTGAAATGGCTTTTATTCTCATTTTTCTCTTACATGGCCATATTGCCCAAGGCTACTTCTTTTTATCTATTTTATTTTTCCTTTACATGTCACACCATTCAATTTCCTCTTTTTGTTATTAATGCCACTCTTATTGGTGGCTTGTTCATGCAATGCTTCCTTCTTCATTCCTTTATCCTTTGGTTAGATTGCCTTGTCCATGCATTGGTCCACATGGTATTCTCTTTTGATTTATTTCATTTGCATTTCATTCCACATGTATTTCTATGCATTTCATTTTCATTGCCTTTTAATGCCACTTTATCACCCTATAACATTTCATGCTATGATTATCTTTTTCTGTTCAAATCACATTACCGTCCTTACTTTATTTACCATAGGCTATCTTTGCCAAACCATGGTTTTCTTCTATTTAAATACGTTTTATTTTTTTTTTCTTTATCAATCTTCACATGGGGGGATCCCACATGTTTCCCACTAACTTCCTCCTTTTTGCATGCAA
>NW_018397265.1:1931912-1932102 GCF_002168275.2 Theobroma umbraticum
GTAATAGTGAATTTCACATGTACATCTTATCATCCCGCATAATCTAATTTTTCTTGGTTAATTAATTTCCATTAACTTCAAATATTGTAATTACACATAAATCCTTAAACTTTTTCTTATTTACCATTCGACCCTCCATACTTTTCATCTTTTACAATTTGGTCCTTCAATCATTTCTTTGATTCCAATT
>NW_018397265.1:1932112-1938076 GCF_002168275.2 Theobroma umbraticum
TTTCTTCCTTTACACGTGTACAATCAAAATATCAAAGTTACACTTCATTAAGGTGTCACCATAATATTAAATATTTACTTACCCACTTTTGCTTTATTAAATAATGGCACGCATGCCCACTTATGTCCTTTTTCTTCGAAATTCTTTCTTATTTCTTCTCCCCCACATAGACTAGTCATATAATCCTCCTTCATGACTAATTTTGACAATAATTAAAATATTAATATTTTAATATTATTTTATTAAAAAATTTTCCTTTAGCCTTCGAGGGCTCCCAAACATTTTACTTTGCCCCAGTTTATGTTTTTAGCACCCTTTTTAACTCCACAACTTCGACCTCAATATTTTATTATTATTTTTATTGCATACGAAATATTTTATGCTAAAATATTCTTTTTACCCTTCGACACTCTTAAATACTTTAATTAAACTCAATTGGTATCCAATAAGCTCTATTAACCACCATATCGAAGTACGGGGTGTTACAGAAGTGACCATGGCAAAGAATTTGAAAACATAGGTTTTGAACAATTATGTGAAGAAAATGGTTATGGTCATAATTTCTCAACCCCTAGAACTCCACAACAAAATGGTGTAGTTGAAAGGAAAAATTTAACTCTAGAAGAAATGGTTAGGACTATATTATGTGAGAAAAACTTACCTAGATATCTTTGGACCAAAGCCATTAACACTTCATGCTACATCAGAAATAGGGTAATGGTTATATCGAAGCTAAAAAGGACACCATATGAACTTTATAAAGGAAAGAAACCCAATATTGCATATTTTCATCCATTTGTTTGTAAATGTTATGCATTGAGTAATGGGAAAAATAATTTAAGGAAATTTAATGCCAAAAATGATGAAGGAATTTTTCTATGTTATTATCTAAACTTTAAAGCTTATAAAGTATTTAACAAGAGAACACTAGTGGTTGAAGAGTCAATACATGTGTTATTTGATGATTTTAACCCTTTTTCTAGAAAGCAAAACTATGAAGGTGATGTAGGTATCCTTCAAGAGAAAATCGAAAAGCTTGATCTCAACAAAGAAGGATCCAAAAAAGTTGAGAAGGCACCACAAAAAGAAAAACAACATATTGAACAAATTATTGAAGAAAAGGAGCCAAGCTACCCCATGGCAAGAAAAGAAGTTGATGAAAGCAAGATTATTGGCGATCCTACTCAAAGGGTAAGCACAAGAGCAAGAGCCAAATATGTTTGTGAGTATGTTACCTTTATTTCTCAAATTAAGCCAAAAAATATTGGTGATGCATTAAATGATGAACATTGGATTCTAATAATGCAAAAGGAACTAAATTAATTTGAGAGAAGTGAGGCATGGGAACTAGTGCCTAAACCACATAATTATCCCATTGTAGGTACAAAATGGGTACATAGAAACAAGATCAATGAATATGGCAATATAACTAGCAACAAAGCTAGATTGGTAGCTAAGGGATACAGTTAAGTAGACGGTATAGACTATGATGAGACTTATTTACCTGTGGCTAGGTTAGAAGTGATTGGGATGTTATGAGCCTTTTCATGTTACATGAACTTTAAATTATTTCAAATGGATGTTAAGACTACCTTTTCGAATGGGAAAATTATTGATGGGATATATATCTTGATTTAATGCTTACAAACTATGATGAATGAATACATTTCTTGATCACTTAATTAAAATATCTTGACTGGAAATATATCAATACTTGGATTAATGGCTAGGAATGTTGATTTTAATGCTACTATATTTGATAATTATCACTAACCTTTATCACTTGAGTTTAGGTACTTAAAGCTCACTCTTCTTAACCTTTTTGATATAACAAAAAGGGAGAGAAGGTTTATGAGCATATTGAAATGCTCTTAAGTTATCTAAAGGTTGAAACTTATTTTGAAAACATCATGCAATTGTTGAGGGAGAGAATCTCAAAGTTTTTACTCATTTCATACCCTTCTCACTTGAACTTTACCTTCTTAAATGTTTTCAAACAAGGGCATAGAGACTAATAGATTTTAGGGGAACTTTCAAGAGATTTCATTTGCAAATATGCTCATAAGTCTATCATATTAAAAAGGAAGAAACCATTAGCATTGAAATATCTTATGTTTTGATATGACAAAATAGCATGACATCTTGGTTTTAATGAAAAACATTTAAACTTCTCTAAATCATATTTTTAGCCTCTTAAAATCATACAATTGTTTTGAAAAGCCATGCATTATTAGAAAAATAACAAAAGCTTTCAAACATTGAATATTCAACTAACGAAACAAAGAGCAACCATGCCTTAACTTGACTTTAGATCACAAGGAAGGAAAAAATAGTTTAAGTAAAGTGCCAAAATGACCAAAAATCCTAAGGAAACAAAGCTCTAGTCGATCCTTGAAGAGCATTAATATGTCACAACCCAAATCCGGGGATTTATGACCGACACGCACAAGCTTGGTAGGCAAGCTCGCTAGACTCGAGGAAGCCTTTGTTTATAAACTTGATTAGCTTAAACATATACATGAAGCCTCTTGGCCAATATCATATCTATTAATATTTAAAACATTGAACCTACATAGCTCATAATGTAGCGCCCTGGCTCGTGTTCTTACACTGGACTTAACCATAAAAATACACATGGCCATACATTGGCTAATCATCATTTTTAAATCTCCAATCATCTCATTATATATAGGGTAGTGTTGTACCCATATAATCTGTTTAAAACATAACCATTTATACATCGCTGAAGCATAAGACAAGCCTATAACTTAACGAAGTGACACGGCCAGTGAATATACCACTTATCAAAATTGCATGTTTAACAATGACAATGCTAAGCCACCCAATCTTTGATGTCTATTTATTTGCACATTACAATCAAAGAAGGTGAGTCACACTTGTACTTAGTGAGTAGGAGAATATATCAATTGCAAATGTGCAAGCATAGTTACCATACATATCCTCTAATCATGCATGTGTATCATACATCATAAAACATGTACATATAAGACAAGTCAATCGTCACCTATCGATCATGGTTTAACATAGTCATTGTAGCAGTACTATGCTGCATATCTCTATCTATTAACATGTTAAGGTGGCATAATAATCATCCTCACCTTTTTTATCAAATAACTGTTGGGATGAGCTCTACAGCCAATTGGGATTGGGTAAGGCTTGATTTCAATCATGTAATAGTATCATTCATGTTGAATGATTAAAGGTTTTCCTTCATGAATAAGACATCAATTATAATGAGTTATAACTCTAATTGGATGAAGTCTGTGAGATTAATATGCCTTGCAAGGGAACTGTAATGGGTTGCAGCTATGAGATCCTTATGCATCAAAGCACAATCTCAAAATGTTTCTAGTAAATGTATCATTAAGGCTGAACATCAATGATGCTTAGGGATTGGTATATTTCAAAATTTGATGAAACCCATACAATACATTATCAAATCTAGCATATGCCCATCAATTTTAAGTAAAAACCTATCTTCAAAACACCATTCCATCCATAAAAAATAATTAGACAAAGAAAATGGAATATTTACCAAAATTTTGTTGCACTTAAATGCTTCTAATGAAGTAAATATGCTTTCAAATTCTTTAAACTCAAGGTTTAATGCAAGGAATTTCATAGTTTGAACTGATTTGGTAGTGGGGTAAGTGTAAAAAAGTGAAATTTTGCAAGTGGGGTCAAGAAAGAGGAAAAGTGGCTGCTAAAGGCTTAAAAATTGAGGGAAAAAAGTTATATAGGGCCTTGGGCCCAACACGGCACTAGACCTAGCACGTTGCAACACCGTTTGGACCTTGGGAACTTAACGTTTAAGTCCAAGGCAGCACTTCCAGTTCGATGCTGTAGCATCAAAGCCTCGGTTCCATTATGGAACCTGTGGCATCAACCAACATTATGCCCTCTAATGGCCAACACTACAATGCTAACTCTTGCCTTTTTTTATACTAATTATTTATAAAAATAAAGAAAAAAACACATTAATTAGCAAATTAGAAAATAAACTAAAAAATGAAAATAACATATCTTGAAGAAATAAATTAATCAATAAACAAAACTTGTTTATGTAAAGAAGACTTGGGTTGCCTCTTAAGTAGTGTTTTCTTTAACATATTTAGCTAGACTCCCAGTTTATCTCAGTTGGGGTCAAAAAGACTAATGGAAAAATGTTGACAATCTATGTCACCCCCCCAATAGTGCTTTAGTCAATGCCCATTCAACTTAAACCTTGCATTGGTTGTGTCGTCCTCTAGTTCAACAGCACCATACGGAAACACTCTTGAGATAAGAAATGGTCTTGATCACCTTGACTTCAACTTCCCAGGAAATAGCTTCAAACAAGAATTAAACAACAAAACATGTTGACCTAGCTTAAAATGTCATTTAGAAATCTTTTTATCAAGCCATTTTTTCATCCTCTCCTTGTAAATTTTGTCATTTTCATAGGCATCTAATAGATAAGAATCTCTTTACCACTTTTCAAGGTGATTGCCTTCACATGTTTTTTGCCCTACTTCCTTAGATTTGTCTTAATGTCACTAGGCAACGTCCTTTGAGCACTGTTGTTAATTGTGCTTGCCAACTGCCTAACTGGCATATCAAGGTTTCTCACTAAGGTTGCTTGACAATTGATGAGGGAGTCTATCTTGGCCATGTACTACATCATCAACTCCTCCATTGATGACCTCTTATCAGGAATTGGGGCTCTCAATTGATGTTGAAAACCAAGTGGTATGTTTAGTCTTGAAGCTAATGCTCCCTGGTTGTTTCCCTAAAAGAAGTTTGGATGGTTCCTCCATCAGAGATTATATGTGTTGGAAAAAGGGTTGTTTTAGTATCTATTTCCAACAAATTGAATATTTTTTTGTTATTACCTAGACACTGATCATTGGCATGTCCATCTCATAATATTCACACACTACAAAAAAACTTTGAACAAGATTAGTGCTAAAAGAATCAATTTTTTTAGTTATAGCCGCTACTTGTGCAGTTAATGTTGTGATGGCATCAACTTCATGAACTCCAACTACTTTTCTGCAAGTGGATCACTACGATAGCCATGGATAATTGTTTAATGCCATGTCTTCTAATAGATTGTATGCATCATCAATAGTCTTCTCCCATAAGAGCTCCTCCAACAGCTGCATCAATGATGTCTTGAACTTGACTATGCAATCAATTGTAAAACATATGCACTTGAAGCCACTTCAGAAAACCATAATGTGGGCAATGCCTAAATAGGTCCTTGATTCTATCCTAGGCTTGCTATAGTAACTCACCATCAAACTATATGAATGAAGTGATATCATTTCTCATTTTTGCTATCTTCACCAAAGGAAAGTATTTTGCAAAGAACTTCTGGGCAAGGGCATCCCATGTTGTGATTAAGGTTGTAAGTAATGAATTCAACCACACCTTTGCTCTATCCCTCAATGAGAATGCGAATAATCTTAATCAAATTGCATTATCTGTGACCATATTGTGCTTAAATGTTACATATCTCTAGGAAGTTAAATATGTGAGCATTTAGGTCATTATTCGAAAGACCCCCAAATTGAACTGATGTCTGAATCATGATGATTATGGCCTGCTTGATCTCTAAATTATTTGCTTGAATGGTTGGCCTTCTGATGCTTCATGGAATACCTTGGACTAAAGGAATAGCATAGTCTTTTAACGATCAATTTTCTTCAACTACCATCTCTTAGACTTACTGCTCTTTTGATTGTACGTCCATTGTATAAGAAGAAACTGAACCTTGTTGTAACGACAGCTCCTCGATCGCTATCAGCGTTAGAGCTTGAGGGAAAACCCACCAAGTCCCAAACAAGCCTTAATTGAAACTTTTGTTAATACGTTTTATTTGTTCCACCAATCTATGAAATTGCTTTGAACCATATAACTATCATAATATGATTTGAACAAAAGTTGTTATAAATCGACTTA
>NW_018397265.1:1938086-1940061 GCF_002168275.2 Theobroma umbraticum
CTCATAATTGTAAAAATACATCAAGATTTTTAATCTCCAAAAGTACATTTGCATTAACACTATTTACAAACTATATACACTATGAATGACTTGACCTCTAGCAGCGAAGTGTCTCGAAATAAGGTGCTATGAGATGCCTTTATCTATCCACAATGGCCAATATATGTCGATGAATGCATGCTACGCTGATCACTATCTACAAAAAGGGAAATAAAGGCATGAGTCTCACAAACTTTAAATAATCATCAGCTCCGTGAGTAGGGCGTAGATGGGAAACAAGCTTAGAGCAGATAATTTGAAGGATAAAATCAGAGTATAAAATCATAACCTTATAAACCAAATAACAAATAAGGTGCTTGTGCCTTGTAAAAATAATGCTATATAATCATAGTGCAATACTTTCCTGGGCAAATAATGCTGAAATCAAAGTATAGTAAAATAAAATGTAACTCATCGAAATCATACAATTCCTTTAAAAATACCAATAGCTGTATAAAAGCACGCACGCTCCCAAAATATGTGGCATGCAAAAATAATCGTGTACATCCACATATATCAACTCATGATCAATAAATAAAGCACTGAAAGCTTTCAATTAAATAGGAGAGCTGAGGAAAAACATTATCTTTCCACCATGCAACAGAGGACGAGTCTAAAAACTCTCAAGACTCTCAAGCAGGTAATCATAGATAATCAACTCGTTGACCCTCTTCCACGTAATAACAATCTGGAAGGCCCTCCTCCACCGGATTCCCATAGCCATGGCAGTCTCAATGATGTTGGCAGACATCAGAGAAATCATGTGGTCGCAACCACGTATATCAACTCGTGGCCTTGCCACATATACCAACTCGTGGCCTTGCCACATATAATCACAAACCGTGGCCTAGCCATGTCAAACAACTAGTCGGTGACCCAAAGGTTCTCTAGCTAGAGCTCACTTGTGCACAAGAGTCATACTATCCTGATGTGACATTCAACCCACTCTCGATGCTCTCGATTCGTCAAAACCGTTTTCAAAACCAAATCAAGGTTTCCAAGAGTTTTTCCTTTAATCATTTGAAAACAAGGTTCGATAACCTTTCAAAATTGCTTTTCACATTAAAATTGCATGGTGTAAGCATTTACATAAAGTTCGGACTAAAACTGGCTCACAAGAATTCGCATTTAAACCATTTATCAAGTGCGTTTAACTATGGAGGTCACACAAAGATACAAGGCACAGATTTGATGCAAAACATTGCCAAAATGCTTGTTTCTTGTTTCTAAAACACTTTACCTATATGTATTTATATATAGTCTATGCAAACAACTTCCAAATCAATTTGCATCCACAATTGCCCATGGTTTTTACCAACTCATGCTTTTCACAAAAGCAGTGTATAAATCATTGCAAACCATGTATTCAAATCACTCATCATTTTATAGCAACTCATGCTTTCCACAAAGGCATTGGATAATACTATATATATACTTTGATATAGTAAGAATCTTTCGAATTGGATACCCCTTACTCCCTTACAATGGCAGGATATTACTTCACCACTTATCCAGTTACGTTTCAAGTTAAATTAGATTACCGGTCACCCATTTCCTCCTAGTTAATCACCATGGTAATCCTTTTTCACTTACACACTTCCTAGCAATAAACCAAGCTTTCCAATTCAACTCACATTTGCTGCCCTATGTACCAAATTTTCTAGTTCCTTTCATTTTCAAGAACTATTCACATTTCAAATAATTATTTTTCACATTACTCGACCGGGCACATTATTTCCAATTTTATGCATATACACAATTATATATATGGGCAGCATAACCAAGAATCCTTAATCAATATCCACATCATTCATCTTTATTCTTATAATTACTCTAACATGCAACCACTAATTTTCAACTTGCCGAACCTAATGTACCATAATATACCCACAATGCATGCTTACCTTCCAAATCACTTTGAATCCATCATGCATCC
>NW_018397265.1:1940071-1952862 GCF_002168275.2 Theobroma umbraticum
TGGCTTGCATGTCACTAAATCCTTTCCAATCAAGCTTTCCTTTGCTGCCACAATACATTTCTTATGGTTACCAACCTATTTTCAAAGAATATTCAGGCTAAAATCATAATTCTTACCTTTCCTCACTTGGATATTGAAACCAACCATACATCTCCTTCAAGCTTCCAATCTACACTTTGAATGGTAACTAAGCATCAAGGCTCAACAAGGTAGAAGTAGGAAACCCATGGTTTCTCTTGAATCCTTACAAACCCAAGCCTCCGTCCATTTCCTCTCTTTTCTTCTTTTTTCTTTCTCTTTTTTCCTCTCGGGTGGAGCTCTCAAAGCAACTTTTTCTTTCTTTTCCTCTCTCAATGGCCGGTTCTCTCAAGTTCTCAAGGCTAATTCCCTTTTCTCTTTTACTCTTGAAACTTGGTATTCATATGGCCACTCATTTAACCAATCAAATTTCATGCACATATTTGCCTTTTATTTTCATTTGTCAATTTTGCCAACCAATCGGTTTTCATGCACCAATTTCGTTTCTTCCACATTGGTTAGAAGTCCTCCTTACTATCCATATCCATTCTTTAATTCATTTCCACTTAACCCCACCTTATTTGTGCCCAATGGTCTTTCATGCAACTTTCCCATCTTAATTTCCATTTGGCCTCCTCCTTGGCCAATGACATTACATGCATCTATATTTTCTCCTCTTTTAGTCTAATTGTCACTAAGTGTCCATCATGCATAAACCCTTCATGCATTCTTTTAACTTAAAAATCCACATCATGTGTTATCTTATTCATTTTGTCTTATGCCTTTTTGTTTGTCACATGGTGGGGGTCCCACATGTTCCCAACTACAAGTACATCCTTGCATGTATATCTTTGCATGTAATAGTATTTGTTATATGTATATTTCATCCTCCCACCTAATCTTATTTTCCTTGGTTAGTTAATTTCCATTTCACTTAAAATAGTGAAATTACACATAGGTCCTCAATTTTCTCCTTATTAACCATTTGACCCTTTAAACTTTTCATCTTTTTCAATTTGGTCCTTCAAACATTTCATAAATTGCAATTTAATGTTTCAACTTGTTCATAATTACGACTTCACCCCTTTACTTTTCATTATTTGCAATTCCACCCCTTAACTTCTCTTTTCTTTCAATTAGGTCTTTCCATCAGTCCTTTAATTCAAATTTCTTTCTATTTTTCTTCCTTTACACTTGTACAAATAAAACATCAAACTTATACTTCTCCAAGGTGTCACCATAATATTTAAATATATACTTACCTTATCTTGTTTTATTTAATGAAAGCACATGAGCCCCATTTACGTCGTTTTTCTTCAAAATTCTTTCTTACTTTTTCTCCCCCACATAGATTAGCCATATAGTCTTCTTTCATGACTAATTTCAACAACAGATGAAATATTAATATTTTAATATTATTTTATTTTAAAATTCTTTACTTGTCTCATCAGGTCTCAATGTATTCCACTTTGTCCCAGTTCACTTCCAAATTGCATTTTTAACTCACTAATTCATCCTTAATAAAATATTATTATTTTATTATTATTCTCTCGTGTATGAAATATTTTATTCTAAAATATTTCTTTTCACTCGTCTATGCTCTTTTTCACTTAAATTAGCATCAATTGCCCTCGTCCTATCGACAAGGTCGTATTGACTTTTATACGAAGGTATGGGGTGTTACACTTGTTGACTTTCTCGTGTTAGTCTTCAAAATGTCCTCTCGATTTCTGAGTTGTATGAGATATCTCTAAGTTTCGTGCCCTGTGCATACAATGTTGAATGCACTTAAAAAACACAAAAAAAGAAAAAGCTTAGTGTAAGACAATTTGTTTAATTTAATATCAACAAAGATAAATAAGAAAACAAATCCCCAACAACGGCACCAAAAACTTATTGTTGGTTTAATATATGCAAGTGCACGTGGTCGTACAAATAATATAAAGGTAAGTTAAGTATTGTTTGCCATAGAGAATTACCCTTATTCTTACTAAGTATTAAAGTTTATCCTATTCGAGTACTCAATTTTAAATGATTAATTAATCTTAAAGCAATTACCAAAACTAAGTAAATAAAAGAAAAATAAAATTTTACTAGACAAAATATTAATTCAAAAGCCTAGAATTATGGTGTTTCTCAATATTTCATTTGGATTTAATCATTGTCCTTAACTTAGATTAAATGGGTACACAACTAACCTAAAATCCATACTATGTATAAGTCTCTGTCAAGATCATGTACATATACCTTTCGAAACTAATTCTATATGTCTATGTAAATTAATTAGAAAAGGTTCATTACGTTCGTGTTCTAATTTGGCTATCTAAGGTATTTAGGTATGTGTCTATCATAAAAACGAAACTATCACTTAATTCCAAAGTGAATCAAACATAAGCTATTCAAAACAATAGTTTATTCTAAACTCCCTCTATTGAGTTACATTTAGAGAACCAATACATTTCAACTAGTGATCAAGTAGTGAAAAGCAAGTAGTGAAAAGCAATAAGCATAGAATTAAATAAACCATGCAACATTCATTAATACTAACCAAAGAGAAATCAGATATTCAAACTACATATTGAAAAAAACCATAATCTTGAAAAACAAATTTAGTTTATCATCATTTCTACAACAGACATAACTATTTTAAAAGAAAATATCCTTTCTATGATAAAAGACAAAGCAAGGAACTAAAACCTAAAAGGAAGAACAAAGCCTATGTCAATTCTTGATCTTCAATTTCCTTTAATTTCTTCTCGTTTCTCTTGGTGAAAAGACTTTTTTATTCCTTCTCAAAACTACCATTTGTTCACTCTTAATTCTCTCTCATTCAGTTATTAAAAATCACATATTTGTAGCCTCTAAAAAACCCTAAAAATTCAATTCCTAATTGGCTAAAATCACTTAATCCATGTCAGTGTCATGGCTTTGCTCCATGGGCGCCACAGCACTCTAGTCTTGTATTGTTTTTTTCATTGTCCTTCAACCAGTGCAGCAACCCTCCTCATTGGCAGCTGCGGCATGAGTTCTCAGGTTTTTGTATGGGAGTAGTAATGTTCCCTTGGGCTCTACGGCCTTGAGTGCTTTTTGGCCGCGACACTGCTCCTTGTAGACCATTGGTGCAGAAACTACTTTAGTAACTCATCTTGCCATGTGATTTTCTTCTATCTCAAGGCTAATCTGGGAAGAATGGTAAACATGAAGTTGTAGGACGACCTCCTACCTTTCCTATGATTCAAGAATCACGTTGAGTGAATCTTTGTAGCTCGAGTTATGTCCGAATTACCACAAAATGTTCAATGAAAATCTACAGTTACCATTTAGCTTTATGCACTTGAACACCTACCGAAACAAGGTCTAAATCAATATTAGCTTAAATTGAGAGTTTCAACATTTAAATGAACTGAAATTATGTAAAATTAACTACACCAATATATCTTAAACTAAATAATAAAATGCATAAAAACTAACTTAATCTAACTAATTTAGCAACCAAAATGTAACTAAATAACTCTATATCAAAAAGTTTTTGACAAAAATCACATGTCTTCTTGAACTTAATGTCAAGCATTTGAAATTGTCTCAATTACATTTTTAGTCCCCTGAGTTTACAAAATTGTTTGAAAAGCCGTACATCCTGAGAAAACATCTTACAAGCTTTCAAACAATACATTTTCAACTAAGAAATCAAGACCAAATATGCCTTGAATTGTTTCTTGAATATAGGTACAAGGCAAATGAAAAAGTAGCTAAAGAAAAGCATCAAAAGCTAAGGGAACTTCAAGACACAAGTCAAGAGTCCATCCTAGAAAAGCTTAAGTCTATCTAAAGGTTGAAAGAGTATAAAACTTGAAGATTATAAACCCTTAGTTGATTAAAAAAGAAGCATAGTCACCCTTATTCCAGAAAGATTAAGAAAATCAAGTTCAAAATAGTCATAGTTGACTACAGAGGAAGTATAGTAGACCTTGTTCCAAAAAGACCATGAAAATCAAGCTAAAGAATAGCCACAATCAACTACAAAAAAGATATAGTTGACCTTGACAAGTCAAAGGCTAGAAACTATCAACTTTAAAAGCCATAGTCGACTATAAGAGAGGCATAGTCAACTATAGAAGGTCAAACTTGAAGAATACATGCTCTCTAGAAGTGGATCGTCTAGAGAACATATACACTCGACTATGGAAGGCCTAATTGAGAAATTTGAAGAACATAATCAACCCTAAAAGCATTGTACTTGACCCTTAAGCTTCAACAATGGTCAGATTTGATTCAAACTTATGTTTAACTGCTTTAAATCATGCTCTAGCTATAAATAGACGCATTTGAGACATTTTGAAGCAATAAAAGACTTGAGATAAAGTTTCAAACCTTACAGAGACTACCCACAAGCTTATCTTCACTCTCTAGCATCCTTTTAGTCTTCCATCAAGCCTTTAAAGTTGAATCCTTGCTTTATTCAAGCCAAAATTTCTTCTCTCACTACAAACAAGTTTAAAAATCTCAACACCAAACCTTTGTAAAGGCATTTCATTGTAAAGGCTATAGCTTAACCTTGAAAAGTTATCTTGTAAAGGTTATTGCTTCCTATCAAAAAGTAAGAATCCTTTGTGGATTGCATGGGTTACCGCTTGATCCCTTAAAGAGCAAGAATCCTTTTTGTGGATTGTAAGGGTTACCGCTTGATTTCATAGAAAAGCAAAAATCTCATGTGGATTGTGTAAGGGTTATCACTTTCTATTAAAAGCAAGAGGTCCTTGTTAGTGTATTGAAATTCCTTAGTTACCAAAAGAGTGGATGTAGACATCAAAAAATTGAACCACTATAAATTGTTTGTATCTCTCTTTAGTTTTCACATTATTATTTTATTGTCCATACTTGCCTTAGAAAAAAGATTTATATCGATTTATTTTTTTTCTTAAAAAAAAAATTCTTGATTTGCTATATTTATACTTAGATATTTATTGTTAGATATTTGTTTTTAGTGTTGGAAAATATTTTTGGTTAAAAAGGTTTGTTTTGTATAAATATATTTTTTAAAATAATTTTATAAATACCAATTCACCCTCCTATTTGTATATTGTTATTGAAAAAGCCACAACATTATTATTTAAAGGAAGCAACAACACATAGTGAACATAATGAGCATTATAGCTATATCGGATGCATAGTAATTAAAGTAATTCAAAATAAGTGGTAACATTTACAAATTAGTATATCCATTGAGATATTCTAAAAGGTTTGACTTGATAATTCAAAAATGAAAAAAGTAATTAAGAGATTTTCCTTTTAATCTTTTCTTAATTTCATTTTTTCTTTTTCCTCAAAAACACGTGACACAATTTTAAGTTTCACTAAATTCCATTACATCATTAAGGCTAAGTATCTATCAATTACCTCAACATATGCAATGGGCTAACATGTTCTTTCGAAATCAATTATATGTCCTTATCAATTACTACTCTTGGTGTATACATAGAAGTCTTGTCCATTCATTAAAAAATACTAAAAACTCAACACTCCTCTCCAAGATACTCTCTCTCAAGCCCTCTCTTGACTCGTCTGAAATACTTTTTATTATTTAGTTCTTTCTACATTATTATCTTCCTTGCTCTACCACTATACTTTTCTAAATTTTATTCATCACCGTTTATCACAAACATTTTAAAAACTGCTTCAATCTTATTCTCCATCTAACACTAAGCATTTTAAAGACTTGCAATTTAACTCGACTCTTGCCGCCTTACCTACTACCTAGCTCCGGTTTTACACTTTCCAGATCATTTTCCTAGATTTTATCCATCATCTCTTATCATAGCATAGCATTCAACATTTCAAAATCTCTCTGATTTTTCTTTCTTTTGCTTCTAATGCATCTTGCTTTACTTCTTGTAATCCTACCTCTTCCTATCATAGAACCCCTCTCCACTATCAATACACTTAACTTTTCTTTATCTTAGCCTCGGTACAATTTTGAACAATTCCCCCATTATATAAATATTATAAGAGATATATATGCAGCTGGAGGCAGGGGAGTCTTTGAGCGAAGAAGGCATGCACAAATACATTACATACATATATAAAATATAGTACATAAATTAATAAAACTATTAAAAGAGGAAAGGAGGTATGGTTACGTATCATAAACTCCTCTTCTCTCGCAACCATGAGACGCTCAACAATCTTCGCAAAAGTGCATTAAGCTAAAAGGACACTCTTTTCATTGTAAATATGCTGTAAATCCTAATAGAGCAACCTGCAGAAGCAATCCATCTTGACTGATTCCTGTAACAACTAGAAACAATTTCAAGTATTCTCCCATTACAAACTAAACTTACAACTCTGTATACCAATAACTTCACCAAAAAAATTGAAGCCAATGCATTTGAGACCACTCGGAATCCATATCTCTAACAGAAGAAACAACAACCCTCCTCTCCTAGTCTAAAAGAAATGCCAACACTCACCTAAAAAAGAGGTGGAAAATTGAAGAATGATACAAAATGAAGAATAAATAAAACAGCAAAGACAAGATCAAGTAATTTTGGCTAATAAACAAGATGGGGCCTCAGCAAAACAGCCCCTCCAATATTTCCTTGATTCTTTCCATTATGATACAGGTAACATATTCAACTCAAGTGGCTTTAACGCTCCCTGAACAATCTCTTGAACTGTTCGATTACGACGACAAACATCAGATAACTCTTCAACTGGGACCATCAGGGCATTCACATCCGCCCCAGAGGCAGCATCTGATAATGCTTGCAAAAATCTTGAGCGCTCCACCTCCTTGACCGCAGTCAATGGGATCAATGAAACACTTTCCTTCGCCCACTCCAGGGCTTGCATCCCATATGCTCGAGTTAATGCTAGAAGTGCATACGCCACCTGGAGTAGCAAATAGCCCCATAAAAATTGCATGAATCAAATTTTCGCCAATAAGATTTAACTTATTCTACTAATCATTAATGTATCAACGTCAGTGTGCATAAAAGATAAAGAATACAACAAAGCAGTAGAAGCTACCGTTTCTAATCGAGAACTTGGGAGTGCTCCTGTTAGGGCTGCCACCAAAATTCTGGTAATGGAAGCACCTCGCGGAATAATCACACTATCCCTGATAGATAAAAACTGTTCTCCCTTGCTGGACTTTGCAAGATCAAAAATATCAGACAAGAAGGTCAAAACGGAATTAGAGGCCTCCCTGCAAATAAAAAATGGTCACAAAATAAGTCTCTAAAACATGTATTATAAAATCATAATTACCTTTGATAGCAATTGAATGTCATCTCATTTTGGGACATTGTAAAATAATTTCCTCTTTCCCTTCTTGGGTCATCTCAAAATCCCATTTATTCCTCCTTCCAAGCACCATTTTTAAAAATGATTTTTACTTCTTTTTTTTTTTTTTTTGCATTAAAAGAAACCATAAAACTTCAAGTACTTAATATTTGAGGAAGGTTCAGAAAGTCAATATAAAAGGCCAAAAGTTAAAGGTTTCTCTTAAAACTACATGCCAAACAGGAGGAGCAACCACATATATCTGATGAACCTTTTGCTTATAGGCTAACTGTCAGCAACAAGTGTCTTACAAGAAGGATGTACCACAGGTATGTGCAACAGACATAAATATACGCAGACAAACCCAGAAATAAGCTCATGAAATAAACACAGGCAGCAAGAAATAAAGAGGCTATACCTGTGCTGTACTGTGATCCCAATCATCGAGCAATCAACTAAAGCTGGAAACACAGCAGAAGGGAAAAATAATTGAGGACAATAGCGAATGCACCTTGATGCCAACAGAAAACAATCATCTGCTATGTCTGGTCTTGTAGTGAATTCCTGCAGCAACAAAATATGTACAAGTTGACCTATATGCCAATTTAAATAACAGAAAAAACAAATACAGCAGTCATTGAAACCACACCTTAATATTTGTGAGAAGACATGTTGTGTGCTTGAAGAGTGCTTCAATCATATTTTTCAGGTAGCTTGCACAAGAGGGGTCAGAGCCAAATATCTGCAGCACAAGTGGCACTGACTTCTCAACATTCAATCAAAACGAATAAAATGTAAAATTAGCAATATCAACAAAGAAAGACAAACCTTTATAACTTCACTAGAGAGATAAAGGAAGCATGGCTGGTGGTGTTGTTGATACAGGCCTTGAATTTCTTCAAGAATTGCTCCAATTGTGATTCCCATAAACCTTCCAGAAGTTCTCACCTAGTAAAAAAAACTATGAGATCATTGCCACTGCCTAATAAAGCTGATTATTTTCAGACAAGTGAGTGCTAAAAGGAAATTCGTTCACTTTCTTTTTCTTCTCTCCCAGGTTATGGGAAATAAGCCAAGGAATTAACATGATCCTTGGATTTGATCCCAGAGCCTGTGAGGTGCATATGTCACTGGAGAGGGTACCAAAGCCTCTTGGCAAAATACCAGGCCCAGCTAAGAATACACCTGAATAACATACTTATAGCAACTACCCCTACAGAGTAAGGACTACCATTCCACTTGACCTGTAGTAATTACACAATTAATTTAACAACTTCTCGCTAGAGCCATTCAGATACCGTCCTCTAGAGATGCACATGTTATCATTTGGGACAGCTAGGTTGCACACCCACACAAAATACAAGGGGACAAAATGCAGAATATGAATTTAAGAGAAGTAGAACTACAAAAAGATCAAATGGAACAGATTCAATTCACTTAAGAAAGTAAAACTCCTTAGCTTAAGTAAAATGGTAAGAGGCATACCACATTCCACAGGAAAGCAAACTAATTCAACAGTCGCATACTGAGAATATAATTATATAATTGAGGAATCCAATTTGTAACATAACATAGACGTTGATGGGAGAATGCCGAATTTGTATCTAAGATGTGTGGCAGAATGTTAATTGACAATCAAACTTCTAAATTCAGCTATTAAACATCCATTTTTTCTGAGCCAACTCAATAATACTAACACAGCACAGCAGACTCACAGCATATTTGCAAGCACGACAAAGAGACTCCATAGTCCGCATGTCCCAAGCACGACTGCATCAGAAGCATTGAAAGCTCAAATCAGGTAAAAATCAGAAAACTAGGACACTGACACATTGATGACCTATTTAGGAAGTTGTTCAATACTTACAGATCAAATAAGGCTTTAAATATTGGCCAAAGCCTGTGGATCGCATCTGCGACTGCTCCAGGATGATTTACATACCTAGAATTGGTTCCAGTTGCATGGTGAAAAAACCTCAATAAACCAACAGAAACCATAAAAAATGAAAAAGGGGAGGGCAGAGGGAGGGAACATTTATCTCACCGAAAAATATATGCAAATCGATCAATGTGAACTGTTAATTCACGAGCATGTTTCTTCTCTAAAACTCCTGGACCTTGGTTGATAACTTCCTAATAATCATGTCATAAATATGACCCATTGTCAACAAAAACAAAATTAAGTATTATAAAAATTAAGCTTGCGGGAAACAAATTAACCTGTAAAGGAGTAACAACTGATGAGCACAGTTCCTCCAAGGCATCCTTAGCAGACTCTGGTGGAAGTTCGGTAATAACCATACTGAGGAAATAATTTATCAGATATTAATAAAACAAGTGGCCAATGTAAAACCATAAGTAACCATCAATATTTTTAGCCCCTATAGTTGCTGAGTAACAAACCCACCTCAAAGCTTCAACTAAGTGCAATGAGTCCTCAGCAGAGCCCTTAAAACTACCTTCCCCATTAACTGCTGTATAGTATATATGGAAAAGCTGTTTACAATAAGCACAAAGCTTTTTACGGCAATCTGCATTCAACAGGAATCATTTGAATCCACAGTTAAATTTTAAATGCAGAATCATAAAGCAAAACATCTTCACCATCTAAGTATCAACTCAGGCTGCTTTTTGATCATTTCCAAGGATATCCCATTAATTATTTACAAACATTACACGTATACATACATTATATATGTGTATGTATGCGTAAATAATATATACCATGATGCAGACAGCAAAGTTCTTCCATGCTTTGTAGTCTTTTCCTTATTTTTCCTCTTTTGGTGGCTGTTTATTTCTTTTCTTTTTCTTTTGGGGAGGGAGGCAGAATTCCATCATACACATCACAAGTTCATGATTCTTGAAACTCAATATAAAGATAAAAAAGACTTGAACAGAACTTAAATTTTACGTTCCACAATTAATTTCTATTACTCAGGAACCAATCCTAATATAAAAAAAATTAATAAATAAGAGATCTAACCGAAACACGTAAGTATCATTTGTCACAGTTTGACAGTGGTTCCATTCCGTAGCAGTGCATCAACAAAATGTTGAAACAAAGATGTATCTCATGCTACATGAAAGTACAACAAGCACCTAGAGCAATAAATATTGTGGTTTAAAAAAGCCCAGATTGGGAAAGTAGACCTGAAAAACGCTGCGAGAAATTGTCCTGGAAAATTGCGGTTTGAGATTTTAAGTGTTTGGCATTGCTGTGAAACAATGTTGTGTAAAGTTAAAATGTCAAAAGAGGAAATGACGTTGAAAATTAAAGAATAAGCCATTTTCAATACTATTTGAGTAAATTATTATTAAAATTTAGCAAAAAATAAATTATTGTGAAGTTTAATTTTAAAAATTTGTACAAAAGAACACTTATGATTTTCTTAAAAATTTTAAATTACTTCAAGCTAGAAACTAAATAGTTATATTCCCTCTATATTTTCATTTTAAGTTCAAAATATGTCAATTTGAAAATATAAAAGGTTGTTGCTTACTTCAAGCTCAGTTGGTAGACAGACTGATGGAAGAAGATGAAGAAATTAATTGAAGGGTAATTTTATCATATTTCAGAATAGGAACGGGTATTCAGTACTTTCCTCTCCAAACTATGGGTTGCAAATCACAAAAGCACATTGGAGGTGATTGTGCCGTTGGTTCAAAAATTGCTACCAAAAAATTTCTTTTGCACTTAAACCATGGTGTGTTTGGCATTGTATTGGCCACCAAAAGCTGCATTTGGGGAGCCAAATGCAATGCCAAACCACCTCTAAGCCTTTTATTACAAGCATAAATGTTCTTTAGATCAACTTGTCCTGGGATGTGTACCATAACATTCCACAAGGTAGATAAAGAAAGCAGTAAAATAGTTAACAAGAGGGATACCATACCATCGCAGATGTGTCTAAATGCCAAAGCAGCAGCTGCTGCAGAATCTTCAGAGTTACGCATGCCGCTCATGAGGATATCAATCACCAAAGGCAATTTAGAGAAACCACTTGGTGCAGCATCAAGCCACTTAGAGTATGCTCCAATGATTAAGCAAACTGACATATTTTACATACACATCACTCTTGATTAGCGAGGGTGAATTCAGATAACAGACTATAAAATTTAAAAATAGTTAGAACACTACTTTGCAATCTTTATAGCTGTGCCTCTTCAAGACTGGCCAGATGAGAGCAGGCATTTTGGACTTAGAACACATCCATTAGCCTTGGAAGGGCATGTTCACCATCTCCAACCCACATTGACCTTGTCCCCAGTTTGGGGGAGGAAAAGAAGATAAATTCACAGATTATGAAGCGATAGATTACCTGTTTGAAGCAGCTGGGCCTGATGAGGAAGTTTAGAAAGCAAATCCATAACCTGCAAGAGCAATGACACCACAAAATGTGTATTCTATGGATTATAAAGTAACATATGATTTCAAAACATAAGTGCAAATAAGCTGACAGCAAAATTCAAAGATCATACACAATTAGCACTTCTCAAGTTTGGACTTTCATGTAGTAAAACTCTCAGACTGCCAATGATTTCCAGAGTACAATAGTACCAGAAGAGCTATATAACTTGTAGGAAATTATATTTTTCATATTATAGGCGACTCAAATTGAACATTACTCAATACTACAGATGCATATATGAAAACATAGAGATGGAAGATAATGTTAAGATCCCAACCAAACTAACAGCTTCTCACTTCCAGGGACAATATCAATATGATGTATTAAAACAGAAAGCACATAGGAGGAATCTAAGGATCATTCATACCTGAGGCATCACATTTGCTTCAACAACAGAAACATAATTTGATATAGCTCGAATGCAAAATAAAGCAGCCTCAGCCGGACGCCATTCACTGTGTTCGTTCCCACAGCAAGATATAGCCTTGGTAATACAAAAAAGAGAACTCAATTTAGCATTATGGACTTTCTAATGGATCATAGCGTCAGTAAGAGAGTAAATTGCAGTTCTAAATTTCCTTGAAAGGCCAATCAAAATTAAGTTGTATAGACAAAACTAAACCTCCACCTTCTTCCAAATTGTTTCCTACTCTGCAAATATTATTCTTGGCAAATATGACACAAGTTCCAAAAATATGCATATAGTTACAATACCAAGATTGTAATCATTTAAAAGAAAATGGAAATGATGAAAATCAGTGATCAAAAGTTTTCGAGCAATTTATTGATCCTCATTCAAAAGCACCAAGATGGCCATTGGAACTTGGTCAAAATCACCAGACCAGGCCACAAGATGCCATGGAACTTTGCCCAAGTCACCACAGATCAGGTCCCACGTAGCACCAAGAAAAACTTAGGTTGTTTACATTGCAACCAAAGCAAGTAATAAATACCTCTACAAGCTTCATGTACAGAATTTGCAGTGTCGCATCACCACCTAAAACTGAAGCTGCATCACTTAACACATCCGCAACAGCTAGCATCACAACAGATCCCGTCAGGGTCTCATCAAAGCCAAAA
>NW_018397265.1:1952962-1959914 GCF_002168275.2 Theobroma umbraticum
GCGTGGTGGGTGTGGTGGGGATTTTAATAAAAATTTAAATTGACCGGACAAGTGTTGACAAGTCAACAAGCTTAAGAAAGGTCTTCTTCCTGTTTTCAATATTACATGAACATAAGAAAAGATATATCTCTGACATCACACCATTAGCAACTAGGAAGGAAAAGGGGCAGCGAAAATAGAGGGCCTACTTTCTCTCCCTCCTAGTAGCACGTTTAGATTTCAAATCACACATGCAACTTGAACTCCACATAGGGAAAACAATGCCCTTTGAACAGCATACCCACCTTTATTGCTATAGAACAATCTAGCCATGCATTTGAATTTGGCTTGTCCATGAACAAGCTACTTTCTTTTCTAAGCTTTCGGCCTCAATTTTTTTGTTAACAAGCAAGAGCCATAAGCAGCTCTCCCTACACGCCCTACCATCTGAGCAGAAGAAGCTACATTTATGCAAGCTCAGCTCCTCCCCCCTGCCCACCCTATCATCTGAGCAGAAGAAGCTACATATATGCAAGCCAACTATCAATGGATACTAAGATTAAATTACCTTATCAACAGACCCAAATTTTAAAACTAAAAAGTCGGTTTCACCTCAGCACACAAGACCATTAAAAAAGGTTTCACATGCATGCCAAGCAAGTATATAACTAACACAGGCAAGTTAATGTAACAATTGCGCTGTGATATACAGTGGTCAAAGAGAGAAATTAATGCTTAGTCTTAAATGTCTTGAATTATGAATGTCTCTTTCTGTTGAATGTCTCTTCCCATATGGGATTATTTATACCTTTCACTTTTGGAAATTAAGGAAATCACATAGGATCCTCAAGTTATTGAAATCGGAAGTGCAATGCAAATAGAAGGAGGAGATGTATGTGGGCAGTTAAGTGAATATCCTTTATCACAAAAGGTTTCAGGTTGAGCTTCTCTTTTTACATTGGTTCTTTTTTTTTCTCTTCTGTAGTTTCTGTGAATTATTTGCTTCCCACTTTCTCTTTCATTCTTAGTTCATCATATCGGATGCTAAATAAAACTACAAAATGGAAGTAACAAAATAAGAAAAGCTCCCACCTGCTCTTTCAATTCACTTATGTTTAAACAAGCTGTTAGTATATTCAGAGCAATATCCATTTGCGAAGTGAGCTCTTTTTCAAAATGACGGCGTCGTTCTGGACGAGCTGCTATCTTGTAGTTGAATGCTTCCTGGTTGTACACAAAAAATAATGTCAATGTAATAGACACCGTAAACGTAGCCACAAGTAAGCCAATTTATTTTAACATTCATTTTTATACTTTTAACATGTTAGGAAAAACTTTTATTTGCCATATTTCCAAGTTCATTTAGAAGGTTTGAAGCTCTCTCCTATAATAAGGCATCAGGAAAACGTCAAATAGGATAATAGCTTTCTGATCAAATGGAACACACATCCAGTTAGTCATCAACTAATTAGACAACTACCAGTTCAGAATTTCAAAAAAAAAAAAAACTCTAGCTGAAGGTGAAATCGGATATATATGCCGAACTATATAGCATGAAAGTAAACCGGGACTTGATATCTTAAACCTAAAATTTATACATACCTCAGGCAAGACAGTAAGTAGCTCCAAAAATCCTGGTATATACTCTGGATGAGAGTTCATCTCATCCCGAAGTGAATTGACGATACCACCATCTCCCCAGTCTTCAGCAGGAACATGTACAGCCAAAGCAGCAACTGCAATGCTAATCTACAAAGCAAAATAACTGAGCAAAAAAGTTTCATTACCAAAAAATTTAGATTGCAAGTGTATGGTACCTGAGTCCGGACAATAGGAGGCCCTTTATGAAACCTTTTCAGCAAGTTCTGCATTTGAAATATCAATTCCATTAAATCTCTACAGCTGTTGCTTAAGCATTATTTATAGCAGTATACATCTCTGTATGTGCACTTAGAACAAACAGAACAGCAACTTAAATACAAAGTTATGTTAACTGAGCAGGAGATGGCAGATTTAAAAACAAATAAATAAATAATAACAATAAGTGATTTACATTTATGAATCAGAATAACAAGAATAAAAAATTAATAAAACAAATGACCATACAAGTTTTATGATTGTACTCCTATACTTTGAAATTATGAAAGTGAGTGCAGCTTTAAATTTTTTTTAAGAAAAAAAGGAATATAATCTATTTTTATAAGACAATTCTATTTGCAGTTGATATGGTGTTTGAATCCAAGCTTATTCAATGGTCAAAAATATACATAAAACCAACTCACGTTTAAAGAATCCCTTAATTGGCGAAAAGCTTCAGATGGTAATTCTTCAAAATCACGTTGTACCTATCAATCAATTGCACCATCACATGTTAAAAAGGATTTTGATCTTGAACATTGAGCAAATAAGTGCATGTTAAACTTACCTTGCTTCTGAGAGTCTGTGAACAAAATATTAAAGTCTCTAGATTGCTAGTGGCATCATGAAGCAAATTATCAGCAACCTAAGAGGAGAAAGAAGGTTAAAATTAAGCATGAGAAATATTTAGATAACGGGAAAGGGAAAATTGCAAAACAAGAAACAAAGATCAAAGTGAAGGAAGAAAAACAAGAAATGAATGTAAATTGTAAGAGGAATTTATGTCACCATAAAATTTAAGACCAGACACTCTATTTTACAAGCTGACCAGACATATTTTGAAAAGGTAGGGTAGCACCACTCAACAACAAAATCGGGGAGATACATTTAAGGTGTTTGCACATGCAACATGAAGGCCTAAGAACGCTCCTAATGAAGATGTGACATAACAGAGAACAACCATGTCAAATAAAGGGGAGGAAAAGTCCAGAAGACAGGGTGGAAACTATCAGAAAGGAACAAGCTGCTACCAATCTTACTTGAGACATGATTCTAAACAGAGCACAATGATGCAAGCAAAATGATCCATGTAGCCAACCCTACATAAGAGAGGACTAAATGTTGCATCTTGTAGCAGTTAACCAACCATATTTTAATCAGACAATCTCAGGATAATTATGGCATGTAGATAGAAGAATCAATGAATACTTTTCAGTAATAAGCCTGTACTTTATATCTTTCAGACAATCTTAAAAGCATTATGTGCCTCATATGAATCCTTCACTTGTCCTTTTCTCCGTTCTCCTTCTTCTAGCATCTTAAAGTCATGCACATATAGCAACGGGCTACAGACAAACTAAAATGGCACACTTATAACCTAGTTGACCTTCAAAGAAAATTTTTGAATCACATCCAAATGCTAAATCATGCTCAATATTACACTCCCCTTGCCAAATGAGCTTAATACAAAGGCCAGAAGGCAGTCACTAAACCTACTAGAGTGAAGATGGCAAGAGGGTGCAAGGGTCAGTTGGCAGTGGCTAACGATACCCATTCCGGAAATTGTCCCATGAGCTTTTTCTATGATGTGAGACTAGGTAAGTTACACAGTACAATCCTTTTCAGTGTGGAATGCTAATATGAATGTGCTTTGATTTAAATCTATCACATAGAAATGTGCTTTTGATTTATCAGATATTAGTTTTGGCTTCCTTCACTAAGATGAGCCATTTTTTGGATATTTATGGTCTATATTGATTATTGAAGCAGTATGCAATGCAAATGATTCGAGTTCACTCCTATTTGAATATTCTATATGGAACTCAAGATATATATATATATATATATATATATAATATCTGATAAGCCTAAAATTTACCATTTTTTCGGAATCAAAATTCTCAATAAAAATTAATAAAATCAAATCCTAACAATTCCTTTCGATTATCATAATTTCCTCAACAGACACCGCAATAAGCACAGTCCAATAAGAAAAACTAATAGTGACAATCATGAAGTGCACCATTTGAACTTAAGCTCGACCAATCAAAATGCAAAAGAAAAAAAATAAAAAAAAAAAGCTAAGCTTTCTGAAAAAACGATGGAAATAATCCTATCCAAAAACACAGCTTTATTTGCACAAATCGAACGAACAAGCTCCCCGAAAAAAGGGATGGAAGAAGAGAGTACCTGCCAAGCATCGATGGTGCGTTGAAAATCTTGCAACCATCGATCAGCTTGCATACGCACCGCATCGTCCGGGTGATGGTACAGTGCGTTTAGGGCTTCTTTCACAGTGCTCTGTAGCTCCATGCTTTGCATTTTTCTTTCTCTCCTCGATTTCAAAATTCAACTGTACACTCGCAGAAATAAGAACAAAGAAAACCAAACTCTCTTCCTCTTTCAGTCTATGTTTGAGAGATTTGATTTGATTTAATTTAATTTATTTATTTTTTTCCCTGATTGCCTTTAAGGGTTTTTTATTTTTTCTTTCTTCCTCTTTCGAGTTTTGATTTGTTTTTTCTAAATGAAATTTTGGGAGGGTTTTTGGCGCCCCTCAGTGACTTCGGGCCTTCGTGTGGGGCTTCGGGGAGCTCTGATTGGTAGTGATGGAGAAAGGGGGTTGGGTTGTAGCCGTCCGATCTGTATACATTTGACTCACTGTCAACCCTATAGGTGAGAAATTTGCATGTTACCATACGTGGACAGTGATTAACGGGTTCCGTCACTCTGATTGGGGCCCCGCTCGGCAGATTGTCAATGCGGGGAGTGTTCCTGGTCCTTTCTTTCCATAATCAAGTTGATTGCAAATCGGTTATATTTTTTTTCTTTCAAAATTTTTGTATTTTATATTAATATTTAGAATAAAATATTTTCATTTCAAGTTTTAATCAAAATTATACGAAAAGATATTAATTTTTAAAATAAACATTTCATCTCAAAAAAATATTTTTTATTAAACAGGAACTTCTAACTATTAATTAATTTTTAGTGTTTTTGTTAATTTGATAATGTAATAAAAATAAAAAAGATAATTTTATCCTTGATTAATTTTTAAAATTACTATTATATAATTTTTATTAATTGAAAATAAAAACTCATAATGCTCCATATTTTTAAGAAAAATAAATTTTTAATTAATAAAAAAAGAAATGACATTTTAATCTTTTCATAACCTCTATTAACAGTGTTTGCACTCTTAGAACAGAATGTCATTTCGAAAACTAATGATCTCACTTGAAATATTGATTAAAACTTAAGAAGTGGAGGTATTTTATCTCAATTTTTAATACACATTGATATAAATAAAAAAAGATTTTGTTAGTTATAACAATATATTTGATTAATTAAATGAATATTATAAGTATAGTATTGAAAATATTTCTTAACTAGTGTGCTTCTTGCACTTTGCCTCAAGAAATTATTGTCATTTTGTTTTTGTATTACTTGAAGCTTTACAAAGTAATTTAGTTATTTAATAAATTTAAAAATTAATATCAAATTTGATGTCAAATGAGTTCTCAAATCATTTGGATGTTAAATTTCTTCGTAATGTAGTGTTACATTCATGGATGATTAATGGTTGAAAGGATGATTAACAAAAAAACTAAAAGAAGGCATCTTTGCAAGATAAAGGCATGAAGAGTCGATCTTGATGCAAAGAGGATTGATCCTTGAAGATAATTTAGCTTAAGTTAACTATTGGATTGATCTAAGATCAACCCTTAAGGGAGAAAAGGTCGATCCCTGCAACATAATTATTAGAATTAGCTTATAGAAATGGTTAAAATCGACCCCTAAGAAAAAAGTCTAAAAAAAGGCAACTGAAAGTGTCTAAGATCAATCCCCAAGCAAGGGAGGGTCGATTCTCACAAGTTGAAACATTTGAAAAAATTTTGGAAACAAGAGAATCGAAACCACCCCCCACCCCCCTCGCCCCAAATGGCTAAGGTCAATCCCTACAACATGAGGCTCAAAAAATAACTATTAGAATTCAGCATGATCAACCCCCAAGGTTAAGGGGTCAATCCTAGCCACCATAAGTAGGAAATATAAGCCTGAGGATGGACCCCCAAAGTTTAAAGGGTCGATCCTAAGGTGAGGAATTTTAAGAATATGATATCATGGAAAGTAAGCATATTCTTAAATTTAATTTCATTTAATTTATTTGTCATGAAAGTATATTTTGATAATAAGACAAAGAATTTGTTTTAAATAACCATTGGTTATCTAGTTATTAAGGTACTATGATTATATTGAGATATTAAAATATATTTATATGAAGAGTCATATATAGGAGACATGTATTTTAATTGAATCTAAAAATTATTCACAACTATATAATAAAGTTGGTCACTTTATTGTGTTAAGGCTATCGTATCCAAAGTATTTCTAACGAAACAAATGTAATTCATTTCAAGGAAATGATGAGTCTCAAATCATCTAAATGAATGACTTTGAGTAATGACACTATAACATGAATTGGAATCATACGAGAATCAAATTTAAGTTTAACCATTGCTTAAATCATGATCTCACACTTATACATTTGCTTATAATAGAATTGAAATCTTGATAGAAAACGAACTCGTGTTTAATCTTTTTATAATCTTTGATACACCATGAGCATGATCATCATAAAGCGTTGATTTAGATTTCGTATGTTGGGATTATAATCGAAATGAACATTTGGGAACATATATCTAAATAATAAAGTTCATAGCATTAATAACACTTTTAGTAATTTCAAAAAGATGGGCAAATAATCTGGGTCCAATAGATTGATGAATTAGCTATTCATTAAATTTGGATACTCAAAAGATTAGATCTAAAGCATTAATCACTAATTAGATGAAATTTGAGACAAAGGGACAAAATTGATATAAAGGATAAAACGGTAAATTCACCTTTTATCATTAAATGGTTATGAAGGTTCACAATACAAGGTTTGTAATTGGACAACTAATAATTAATATCAAATATTGAATTATTTCTCAAAATTACAGTTAATCCAAGAATGCAACCATGAATTTATGGTGGAGTGATTTCATGGTCAATAAGCTTGAAATATTTTTAATAAGATTATGAATAATTCTAAGTTTATTGGAGCTTGAAA
>NW_018397265.1:1959924-1960308 GCF_002168275.2 Theobroma umbraticum
CAAATAGATTCTCCACTTAGCTTCATAGAATTCAACTTGTTTAAATTGAAATGCATATTTTATTTAATTAATTAAATTATGTATAAAAATGATAGCTTTAACATGTTCATCTTAATTTAGACAAGAAAACATGTTATGTCTTAACTTAGACAAGAAAAGATATTTGTCTTAATTCAAGACAAGAAAATTTTTTTTTGTCTTAATCTAGATAAAAAAAACATATTTATCTCAATTTAGACAAAATAAAATATTTTTGTCTTAATTGAAGATAAAAGTTGTCTTAAATTTAGATAATGTAAAGAAGATTCTTACAAAATGAATTTACACATCCATGTTGATAATGGAAGACTCCATTTTTTACTATCACTCTTTTATTTATTATTA